>NW_006408746.1:5000419-5001761 GCF_000296735.1 Chrysochloris asiatica | reverse complement strand
TAACATGGAATCGGTTCCAATTCATAGTGACCCTGCACAGGGTTTCCGAGTCTGTAAATCTTTACAGGAGCAGAAAACCTCATCTTTCTCCCACGGAACACCAGGTAGTTTCAAACTGCCAACCTTGATCTTAGCAGCCAGATTTGTAACCACTACACTACCAGAGATTACAAAAGTATGATGAAAGAATACAACCCCGGGGCACACCTTTCTTCATTTAAAACCATTTGGTGTTCCATTGTTCTGTTCGAACAATTGCCTCTTAGTGTCTATAAAGGTTCCTCATGAATGCAATTAAGTGTTCTGGAATACTCATTCTCCATAATGTTCTCCATAGGTTTTCATGACCCACACAATTGAATGCTTTTGCCTAGTCAATAAAGCACAGATAAACATCATTCTGGTATTCTCTGTTTCAGGTGCCAGCCATTTAATGTCAGCAATAATATACCTTGTTCTACATACTCTTATGAATCCAGCATGAACCTCTGGCAGTTCTCTGTCAATGTATATTACAGCTGTTTTTGTCTTATCTTTAGCAAGGTTTTACTTGAATGAGCTATCTATAATATGGTATGGTGATTTCTGCATTCTGTTGTGACACTTATCTTTGGAATGAGCACAAATATGGATCTCTTCCAGTCAATTGGCCAGGTAGTTGTATTTTAAATTTCTTGGCAAAGATGACTCAGTGCCTCTAGTGCTGCATCAGTTAGTTGAAAGATTTCAATTTGCATTCCATCAATTACCAGTGACTTGTTCTTTGCCAATGCCTTCAGTGTACCCTTTGTCTGTTAGTTTGTCATACTGTGGTGCTTGCATGTTGCTATGATTTGGGTAGCTATTCCATGGGTATTTTAAATATAAGCTGGGTCATCCATGGCAAATAGGTTTCAGATGAGCTCTTAGACAAAGATAGTCAAGGAAGAAGGAGAGATGGACTATTTCTGAATATTTAGTCAATAAAAATCTATGAATAGCAGTGGAACACTGTTAAAACAAGAGTATTGAATATTAAAACCTAAAGTATAGCCTCAGAATATTGTCAGATATAGTTGCCAAAAGATGAGCCCCTCATGTTGGAAGGCACTCAAAATATGTCTGGGAAGGGCTTCCTTCTCAACATAGAGTTAAATGTGATCACTTTAATGAAGTAAGCCTTAAGAACCTTCATTAACTGATGGAGCACAACTCAAAATTATAAGAAGTAGCTGTTTGTTGCTGTTAGGTTCCATTGAGTCAGTACCGACTCATAGTGACCTTCTGTACAACAGAATGAAACACTACCCTGTCCTGGGCCAACCTCACAATTATTGCCATGCTTGAGCCCATTGATGCTGCC
>NW_006408746.1:4997880-4999328 GCF_000296735.1 Chrysochloris asiatica | reverse complement strand
GCTACCACAGCTCCTTACTCTAGGCATTAGTGAGCTGAAATGGACTGTTATTGGCCATTTTGAATCAGAGAATCACATGGTTTACTATGCCAGGAATGACAAATTGTATAGGAATGGCTTTGCATCCATCATCAAAAAGAGCATATCAAGATTAAGAGGTACAGGAAAAGAATGGAAGAGAGGAAGAAGAAGATTGCTCATTTTAAAATTTCTCTGTATAAAGCAATAATGTTATTTTTGTTAGGTGCCAGAAACCCTGTATAGAGGAGCACCCAGAGAGTTTTAACTGCTGCCCTTGAGGTTCAGACTCACTTTGCAGTCCAGCTCATTATCCTACTATGGCACATGAGGACTCCACTATTGTTAAATATTATTTTAAGAAATCAACCATTTCCAATGAGAGGGAAAAATGAAAGATTTGTGAATACCCTTATAGTCAAATAACTCTAGACAATATCTGAACATGAATCAATAAATGTAATGCTTCTTAATTAATAAATCTTATATAGTGTAGAGCTACCTAACACATGTCTCATAACACAACACTATGATGTTAGTGCTAGACAAGTGTGCTGAGATACCAGTCTCATTAGATCTTTTGTATTCAGGAAGGGTCTGAATGAGGAAAGTCCCTAATGCATTTTGTCCAGCTGTAATTAGCATATTCTGTATACCCCTGTGTATTCTAAATTATGTAATTTTTCAACACAAAATTGCATACCTAACCAAAATATTAATAACACCTTTAGTTATTCATTTATATATAATATTGATGTCTGACAAACTCTAAGAAAATCTTGTTGTTGTTAAGTACCATCAAGCTGGTTCCTACTCATAGCTACACTGTATAGGGTTTCCAAGGAGCAACTGATAGGTTTGAACTGCCAACATTATGGTTAGCAATGTGGTGCTTATCCTATACTGCCTTACCAGGACTCAAAAAAAGTCTTGGTGGTGGTGGTATGTGCTTTGTGTGGAGTTGTTTTTGAGTCATAGTGACTCTGTATAGGGATTCTGAGGCTGTAAATCTTTATGGGAGGAGAAAGACTTATCTTTCTAAAAAAAAAAAAAAAAAAAAAAGTCTTAGGGAGGGTTGAAAAGGAATTTATTAAACTTAGAAATTTTGAGAAAACAAAAATTTTCATAATTATTGGTAAAAATGATTTTATTTATATGAAAGGAAGACAGTCTAAGTTGCTGAGTTGCAGATAAATTACTATGATGTTTAATTAAGTTGTTTATCAAGAAAAGTGATATCTGTCTATGAAGGTAAAATTCAAAATAAGAGGTAGGCAAATAAACTCATGTTTTCTAAGATTCACTCAACTGGATAGTTTAATCATAAATTCAGCTTACTTTATCTTGTAAAAGTTGTTTCACAATGAGATTATTTAAAATTAGAATAATAAAAGAGAAATAACATTTGATATTCAACAATCAAACTCAGC
>NW_006408746.1:4995599-4997005 GCF_000296735.1 Chrysochloris asiatica | reverse complement strand
TGAGGAGCAGCTGGTAAGCTTGGCTTTGCAGTCTGGCTCATTAACCCACAGCTCCACACCAGGCATTAGACCTAGGTTTTATTCCTTGATAATGTACCTCATGTGCAGTCATAATTTGTACATAAGTGGAGGCTTACATGTTTCTCTGCTATTGGAATGCTTCAGCAAAGCTTTCAGGTCATGACAGAGTAGGAAGAAAGGCCTGGAAATCTAGCTCAGAAAAATCAGCCAATGAAAACCTGTGTGCATGGGGTTGCCATGAGTTACCAAGGTAACAACAACAGCTATGCCTATATAACATGGAAATGTATTTGTCTATACATGTATCTTTTTCAGGGTTTTTCTCAACACCTGTTTTATAGGATTCTCCGATTAACAAGATCTGCCAACAGGCTAACCCAAAGGTACCTCAGCAGAAAAGGTTAGTGGCCTACTTGTGAAACATCAGACAATGAAAATCTCATGAAACTGTTCTACTCTGACACAAGCTGAGTCAGAGTTAAATCAATGGTATCTGGTACTGTATTAATTTTTAAAGTAAAGATAAATCTATATTTATTATTAATGGCAATCTTCAAATTATTTTCATAATAGATGCATTGGCATGAAAATATGTATGACCAAATTTTAGGCAAGACGGTAAATTACAAACCTCAAACTATTTAAATCCATCCATCCATCCATCATATTTTCTTCTCTGATGCTAATCTTTCCATTTCTTAAAAATATGTCAGAATTGTTATGATAGCAAAGTTATAAGGATTATATTAAATGGAAATTTTTCAAGAGAAAGTGACTGTTGATATCTCCTTAAAGGGCTGACTTACAAACAAAAAATAGCACAGGTTAAAGAACTAGCAAATGGTAGAGTGGAAGCATCAAAGTGATTCTGAGATACAGAGAAGAAATTTAGGGAAGTTACAACTCAATTTAATAATACCCTGAGTTCTTATTTAATGAGAGTAAACTTAAATCACAGAATAGGATTGGAAAATTATAGAACATTCTTGAAGGGCAAAGCATGATGATAGAGAATCAAGAACAGAGGAACAAAAGAATAGGAGAGTTATAGTATAAGTGAACAGTGATCAAGATTTCAAGATTTTGCAAGTAAATTTTTTCAAGTAATTATATAATTCAGTTTGCCTGATCTAGTGTGTGACTAGCATAGCTTGGATGGACTTTCACAGGATTTCTGGAGGGATTGTGATATTGAAATGTTCTATGTGCCATTAGTGGAGTTTAGTTGGTTATGAGCCATGGAGTTGGTTCTGATTCAGTGACCCTGTATAGGATTTCCAAGACTGTAAATCTTTATAGGAATAGAAAGCCTTATCTTTCTCCTGTGGAATGCTGGTAGTTTTGATCTTGAGGTTAGCTGCCTGACTCTATTTTACAAGAGCTCC
>NW_006408746.1:4993059-4994149 GCF_000296735.1 Chrysochloris asiatica | reverse complement strand
ATTTTAAAGCTGTATTTTTATGATACACTGTAGCTATTCATATCAAAGATTGAGAGAGCGGCTGATTAAGGTGAAGAATGACTAAAATATTGATAATGATAATTAATTATAGGGGAAGAAATATCATTCTATCCATGTTACCCCTGATGACATTTGTAGGACTAGGAGATGCAGAGGGGATAGAGGAAGTAGTGATGGAAGCTGTAAAAATAGGGCATTTGCAGTAGAAAGGGATTTCTTGTGATAACAATGAAGATTTCTCAAGGGATTCTTAAAAAGAACACCTTTATAGGCTTCTTTATATTAAGAAATTGTTGTTGTTGTAAGTGCCATCGAGTAGGTTCTGGCCATAGTGACCCTGTATAGGATTTCTAAGGAACAGTTGATGGGTTTGAACTGCTGAACTTGTGTTTCAAACTGACTTTCAATCTAGCACTTTATCCTGCACCGCCAAGGTGTATACATGGATAAAACAGGAAACAACTGGATAGACCTTAGTCTAAAAACACAGTCAAACTAAAGAAAAGGATTGGGCATGAATTTAGATGCTATGAAATACTCACACTTCTCTTATTGGATTGATAAATTCCTGGTGAATTGTTGTAGGATAAAGCACAGGGCTGTAAGATCAGTGTGAACCACAAGGTCACCTGTCCAAATTCACGAGAGGTTCTTTGGAAACCCTACACAGAGCTGCTATGGGTCAGAACTGACTCAATGGCACTTACAACAGCAACAATTTCTGAAGATAAAGTTTGATAACATTTGTTTTGAATATTTAAAAAGTAATTGAAATGTTTGATAAAATGATACTTAAATTTTGCAATATTTAAATCCATTATAGAACATTAAAACAGATTCTCGTAAGGGAATCACGCTGTAAAAATACAGTCTTGATCCTATTATTAAAATATTAGTTGATGAAAGGAAATTATTGGGATGATTTCTTGTTGCCATTGATGTTGTTAGGTGCCTTCTAGTCTGCTCTAACTCATAGTAATCCTACGCACAAAATGAAATATTGATTAGTACTGTGCCATTCTCACAGTCTTTGCTACTCTTGAATCCAGTGTAGCTGCCACTGTGCTAG
>NW_006408746.1:4989169-4992879 GCF_000296735.1 Chrysochloris asiatica | reverse complement strand
ACTATACCTTGGCTTTGACTAAGGCACACCTTAGTCCTCAAACTGACATTTTTGCTTTTGAAAACTTTAAAAAGGTCTTGTACAGCAGATTTGCCTAATGCAATAAGTAATTTGATTTCTTAACTGCTGCTTCCATGATTGTTGATGGTTGATCCTAGCAAAATGAAGTCTTTGAAAATTTCAATCCTCCTCCATTTATCATAGTTTATTTATTGATCCAATGGTGAAGTTTTTGTTTTCTTCACACTGAAGAGCAACACAGACTTAGGCTGTTGTTTTTGATCTTCAACAGTAAATATTTTAAGTCCTCTCCACTTTTAACAATCAAAATTGTATCATCTGTCTATGAGAATTTCTCCAATCCTGATGTCACTTTTTCATTCAAATAATCCAGCTTCTCATATTATTTGCAATGCAAACAGATGGTGTTATAAGATAAAGCACTGGACCACAAGGTAGGTTTGAACTACAAGACCTGCAGTTAAGACTCATAAGATGCTCCTCAAAACCCTATATTAGGTCAGTATGAAATGCAAGAAACTAAATGGCACTTAGTAATAATAACAAAAGAAAACTGAATAAGTGTAGTGAAAGAATACAACCATAACACACACCTTTCTTGAATTCAAACCATTAGGTGTCCCCTTGTTCTGTTTGAAGGACGGCCTCTTGGTCTGTGTACAGGTTACTCAGAAAAACAATTAAGTGTTCTGGAATAACCATTCTTTGAAATCTTATCCATGGCTTGTCATGATCCAACAATGAAAGACTTTGCATGGTCAATAAAGCACAGACAAACGTCTTTCTCATAATCATTGCTTTCAGTCAAGATTGACTAACATGAGCAATGATATCTCTCATTCCATGTTCAAGTCTGAATTAGGTTTGAACTTCTGGCACTTCCTTGTCTATGCATTATTGCAGACATTTAAAAATTATCTTTAGAAAAATTTTACTTGCTTGTGATGTTAATGATATTATGTAATTATTTCCACATTCCATTTGGTCAGCTCCTTTGGAATGGACACAAATATGCATTTCTTCCAATCAGTTGGCAAGGGAACTATCTTACAAATTTTTTGGTATAGATGAGTAAATCTCCAGTTCTGTTCAGTTTGTTGAAAGATTTTAAATTGTATTTCATTAGTTCCCAGAGCCTTCTTCTTTTCCAATACTTACAGTGCATCTTAGAATTCTATCTTCATACCATTGGCTTTGATCACATGCTGTCTCTTGAAATGGCTGAACATTGACCATTTCTATTTGGTACAATAACTGTGTATTCCTTCCATTTTTCTTGTGTTGTTTCATGTATCATTCAATATTTTCTCATGGAAGCCTTTAATATTACAAGTTGAGCCTTAAGGTTTTTTGTTTGTTTGGTAAGTTCTTTCAGCTTTAAATTTAATAGAATTCTTCAATATTATCATCACTGGCTTTCGTGGTTGTTGTGTTAGTAAGTTTGAATAATAGTGGTATTAACTAGTCTACCTTGAAGGGGATGGATATTATACTATCACACACAGCAATGTACTACAAGATACATATTGATATGTTCTTTTTAGATGAATGTGATGTCATTCCTTTTGAATTTGTGGTTTTAGGTATGTAAATTATATGACTGTCAGATTTTAAATGACCAATACCAGTCCATTTCAACTCAGTGATGCCTAGAAGACTGATTTTTATGCATTCCATTTAATTTTTGACAACTTCCAATATTTATAGATTCAAACACTCCATATTATAACTATTAATGGATATTTACAGATTTTCTACACATTTTGAATATTAATCGATTGGCAAATGAAAGTTCTGAAGGCTTCACTGCATTCACATTATCACAGTCAACTCGACATTTAAGAAGTATCTCTTCCCCAGTCATATCTTCAGTACCTTCCAACCTGATAGACTCATTTTCTGACACTGTAGTTGACAATATACTACTGTTATTCATAATATTTCAGTATTCTATTTTCTGGTGTTATCTGACTATATTTCACTGTTATTCATAGGTTTTCTGTGGCTAAATATTTCAAAACAGTCCTTTTCTTCTTGGAACTCAGCTGAAACTTGTCCACTATGGGTGACACTGATGTTATTTAAAATTCCGTTGTCATAGATTCCGGTTGTCACAGCAACATATAAGTCACCTCAGTATGACTAGCTGACTGACAAATGGTGGAAGATTATTTATATATATTGTAATTCTCTGTCTTTTTTTATACACATGGATACAAACAGACACGTGCAAATATTTCACTGACACAATTCTCACAGGAAATCTTGTAGCATCTATATTTGTTGTTGTTGTTAAGTGTCCTTGAGTTGTTTCTGACTCATAGCAACCATTTATAGGATTTCCTAAGATGGGCTGCTGGGTTTGAACTGCCGATCTTATGGTTAGCAGCCCAGTGTTTCTTCTGCAGTACCACACCAGGACCCCAAGCATCTATATAGAAGCAAATATTTTCTTTTTAATTGATTAAAATGTTTCTCAATCAAATGCTAAGAAACATCACATTACATTTATAAACATCATATTAAATCTATGCAAATTGCACTGTGTTCTTGATGAGGCAATGCCCCAATCAATCATTTGTTAGAAACCAAAAATATGAATTTTATTTAAATAGATTAGCTCAGCTTCAGTGGTACCATGATTTTCCTTTCTGATATTTCTAATGAATTATCAGCTTGGTTTGAGACTTGTGGTATGTCCAGAATTCACATCTGAAAGACAGTGTCTGAGTTGGTAATGATGGCATAGCTTTCAGCATCACAACATCATAGTAACACACAAGCCACCACAGTAAAACAAACTGACTGGCAAGTGTTAGAAGGATAGTAAGCAGAAATAATAATGGAGAAATAGAAACTAAATTCAGATAAATGAACAGCATGAGAAAGTGCAAATGAAAACGTTATAGTAGTCCTTCAAGTTACATTTCCGAACTTAAAAGGCCTGAGTTTTCCATGCACATTATTTTGCCTTGTTTCTATATTTTTCTGAACAGTGGAACAAGGAATATGGGAATTGCAAACTACAGGGGCCCTACGCCAGATAATGTCATATAAATATTATTATGCATTTGGGGAAGTGTTTTGATTGTGAGTTATTTAAATCTATGTCAAATTGGGCATCTGCTACATCTATATTACAACTATCACCATGGTACCTAAGTAAGGCATAACATCTTTCATTATTGATGTTTAATAGTTGTACCATTGAGTCTATTACTTGCTATTGAATGAATTCTAACTCATAGTAACCCTGTATAAGTGTTTCTGAGTACTGTGAAATTTTGCAGGAGCTGAAAGCTCTTCTTTCTTCTTACAGTCGACCTTGTGTTCAGTGCTTATCATCCAGAGCCTCCATGCTTCCCTTTATACCTGTCTGTGCTTTCCTAATTACAGCCTCTTCCACAAGCCTCTTCAGATAGCTTATAGCTATCTATAGTTCCATTTTCTCACTTAAAACAGAAGCTCAACATAATTGCCAAAAGATTTTTAAAAATCAATTGTTGTTGTTAAGTGCTGTTGAGGGGTTTCTGTCCCATAGCAACCTTGTATAGCGTTTCCAAGGAGCAGCCGATGAGCTTGAACTACTAACCTTGTGGCTCAAGTGGCGTTACAGTCTAGTGCATTACCCCAATACTCTACACAATGACTCCAAAAAAATCAATAGCAGTTATTATTTATTTGGTTTT
>NW_006408746.1:4986295-4987971 GCF_000296735.1 Chrysochloris asiatica | reverse complement strand
TTTCTATGGTTTTTATTATTGTTGTTGTTAAGTACCTTCTAGTAGGTTTCAACTCAAAGCAACCTTGCATAGGGTTTCAAAGAAGTAGTTGTTAGATTTGAATTACCAACTTTGAAGTCAGCAGTCCTTTGTTTTCATCTGAAAAAAAAAAAAAAACAGGAAAGGTTCTTGTTTAAATAGTTTTAAAATAAATTTCAGGTTACCTTTAATTTTTATTATAATCCATTGCTTTCTTATTTAAAAGGTATGCTGTATTTTAAAATGACTCAAAGCTAATGAAGCCCTGGTGTGGTACTTCAGGATAAGCACTGGTGTGCTAACCACAAGGTCAAGTGTTCAAACCTGTTCCTTGGAAACTCATAACAACAGCAAACAATAGATATTGGTTCATATCTTTTTCAGTATTTTCTAAGCAATGTATTTAAAAAAGCTGCTTTTGTTAAGTACCATCAAGTCAGTTTTGACTAACACTGACTCTGTATAGAATTTCCCAGGACCAGTTGGTGAGTTTGAATCATAGATCGTGTGGTTAGAATTACAATGCTTATACAACAATGTCACAGAAGGACTCTATTTAAAATAGTAAATCATGCTTACTATTTTTCCTATAGGACAAAATGATTCCAAGAAAGCATTCCAGGCAAAAATGTTAGAATTATGGATAACATTGGAGTCCTGGCATGGCACTTTTGGATGTACACTAGACTGCTAACCACAAACCCACCAAACACACTGTAAACCCTATACAGTGTTGTTATGAGTCAAAACTAACTAGATGGCACTTAACAACTAAAACAATAATATATTCTTACTTAGTCTTAATGATGGTTCAAAATCATGCATATACGCCTGTAATTACATCTGAAGTGTCAATAAGTCCCATGATTATTGAAACATCATTCAATCTTGAGAATTAATTCTTAAGATGTCTTTAATTAATACTCCACCAAAAAATATTTTAAATCAGAATTATTTTGAACAGCATAAAAGTATTTTTAAGTTACATATTTGTCCATAATTAGCACTTACCACCAGCTCCTGTGCTTAAAGATAATATAAAAATGGCTGCGACCATACACTGACAGAGGACTTTCAGAGATTCAAGTTAGATTCAGAAGAGGATGTGGAATGAGGGATATTATTGCTGATATCAGATGTATCACAGCTGAAAGCAGAGAATACCAGAAAGATGCTTACCTATGCATTATTGACTATGCAAAGGCTTTCAATTGTGTGGATCATGACAAGCTATGGACAACATTTCAGGGACTGAGTATTCTAGAACACTTAATTGTGCTCATGAGGAACCTGTACATAGATAAAGAGACAATTGTTCAAACTGAACAAGAGATCACTAACTGGTTTAAAGTTAGGAAAAGTGTGTGCCAGGATTGTATTCTTTCACCATGCTTGTATAATTCATACACTGAGCAAATAATCAAAAAAACTGGATTATATGAAGAAAAATGTGATTTCAGGACTGGGGGAACACTCATTGTCAACCTGTGATATGCAGATGATACAATCTTGCTTACTGAAAGCAAAGAGGGCATAAATTCTTATTGATGAAGATCAAAGACCACAGCCTACCATATGGCTTGCACCTCAATGTAAAGAAAACAAAAATTCTAAACCATTGAATCAGTAAACGAAACCCATGTAAATGGAGAAAAAAA
>NW_006408746.1:4983402-4984450 GCF_000296735.1 Chrysochloris asiatica | reverse complement strand
ATCTTTCTTCTGAGGAACCAGCTAGTAGTTTCAAATTTCATTTTAGGGCATCCTTAATCCTGTAATCTTAACTCCTTAGTTCCACCTAAATCTATACAACTCACTTGAAAATGAGTCCATAATCATAGGTATTGAAGCTAGGATTTATAATATATCACAAAATGGAGAAAATTGACTAGAAGCTCTATAATAAATTATTAGTTGTCCTGCAGGACTAAATGTGAAAATTCTAATTTAGGATGGTTCTTGATCTCAAAAAGGAAATAGATGGCTCTTTGTTGTAGTTGTTGTTACTTTTATTAATGTTTTGTTTTTCCTCAGGAGCAATAGTGGAGGGAACATATATTACTTATTAATTTTACTTGAAATGTAAAACATTATAAAGAATATTATTTTACTATCATTTAAAATTAATCATACAGGTTTTTATGAGTGGCTATGCAAGACTTCTCAAACTGGATAAAATAAAACACTGGAAAGTGTGCCAAAATATGTGAACAAGCTGTTACAGCACAAAGTCATTAAACAGCCAGTCCTATTCAAAAATTAACAAAGAAAAATGTAACTAATATATTTCATACAGATGTTGATGAGTTTTAGTCTTAGATAGGAGTTTGTCCTGAGGGAACTTGATGGCTTCCTGGTGAGCAACTTGTTTATTCTTGTAGTAGCCAATCATATTGCCATGTTTGTTTTGTTTTTTTCCTGATGATCTTTCTTTGAAAATGTATCTTCTGTCACTCTAATTGTTCTAGGCTGGTTTGATTTTCTTTCTAGTGGGAATGTCTCACCTCAGAAGGTTCTGGATGGGGCTCAGGATGCTGCAAAGGCTCCTCAAGAGGCCTATTTCACTAGGCAAGTTGTAGAACCTCTTTAGATATTCCAATCAGTTATAGGATGAACACAGGCTTACATTCTGTAAATACCTTTTTTAAATAATATAAAAGACAGCTATACACATTAACCTCACCAGATGGAATACCAAGAAATCAAATTAACTATATCTGTGGCAAGTGATAGTGGAAAACCTTCACATCATCAGTCAAAA
>NW_006408746.1:4955402-4965840 GCF_000296735.1 Chrysochloris asiatica | reverse complement strand
AGCACATAACAACAGCAATAACATAATTTAATTTAAATTTTAACTAATAAACGGCTCTCAAAATTCATTAAAATTTCACATCTATATTTTATTATGGGCAGGTATGGGCCAATTTTAGCACTTTATTGTTAATATTTTCCTTAACAGTGGCTGGTTTGCACAGAGACCTATACTCCCAGTATTGCCTTCTTGAGTGTCTAGGGACTTTCTTAGTGTTAGGACTGGAAGTTCCACCTCCAAGGAAATCTCTTAGTCTCAGACAAACTGAGACATTTGGACTGTAATCCAAGGACTTTCCAAACTATTTATGTAATTTTCTAGTTCATGCTGGAGCTAGGCTCTTTTTCTGAATTTAGCATTCTTGCCAATTTCTTTCCACTGAAGTTTCTGCTCCATCACCATTTGATGACTAGCTGATAGACTTTGCAAAATGGTCTATTACCATGTATCCAATCCCTGTCATACTAAAAACAGCCCCATTTTCTTAAGATTTGGTCAACCTAGTCTTCACTTTGAAGTTTTTAAAATTCAAGTCCAGCCTAAATTTATCTTTCCCTTTTGGTTTACTGAAATCAATTCTTCGGATTCAATGAGTCTTTTCTTCTCCTTATAGGTGGTGATGTTGGTGATGGGGGTCTCAATATTTACAAAGTGTTACATTGGAGATGAAAGGAGATCATATTAAAAAAAAAAAAAAAAAAAAAAAAACTTAGTTCAGTACTTAGAAGCTTTAACAGCAGTGGTCTTATAAGCAGCCCTTGTCAATTACCATTGAATTGATTCTGACTCAATGACCCTATGTATGTCACAGTAGAACTGTGCTCATGACAGTGATCCCTTAAAGTAGGACACTAGGCTTTCCTTCTGAGGCATTTCTGGGTGGATTCAATTTATCAAACTTTTGCATAACATTTTCTGCATGTTAAAAGGGCTATAACAAGTCCTGAAACCAGAATACCACGTTGTTTAGTCAATTTCAACACATAGGTAGCCAATAGGACAGAGCAGAACGGCCTCATAGGGTTTCCAAGGTTGTAAATCTATATGGAATCAGACTGCCACATATTTCCCCCAGGTAGTGACAAGTGGGGTCAAACTGACCTTCTCATTTTCAGTTGAGTGCTTTAGCCACTATACCATCAGAGCTCAATGAGTAGTGCTTGTTGTTATTTTTAAGTGCCATCAAGTTGGTGCTGACCCATAACGAGCATTTATAGGGTTTGCAAGGAAAGGCTGTTAAGGTTGAACCACCAACCTTCCAGTTGAAGCCAACTTTGCAGTCCAACGCATTAACCACCAGGACTCTATGAGTACTACTCGTCACTTCTAATAGTGAGTTCCTTCCAGTTGAGAATATCCAAGCTATTACAAATCCTGTATATATGAATGAGGCAAGTTGTTCTGAGACTGACAGTTATGAGTAGCTGGCTTAATGAATACCAACCATGAACTTGTCATTGTTTCAGCCTCTTTTTCAAGGTGCCATAAACAAAATTAATTCTTACAGTCAACTTCTTGGAACATTTTACATCAAGTCTTTTTGGAAGTTTAATGGAAAGCATCCATTTTCACTCATTTATATATTGTCATAGCTGTATAGTGGTGAAAAGGCATAGCTGAGTTATTCTAACAGATTTTTTGAACTGCAAAGCCTAAAATATTTACTCTTTCACCCTTTACTAAAAACAAAGAAAACAAAAAATTCTGATCCTATCCCCAGCTCTAATGATTAAATGAACAAGTGCTTTAATACTTTCATCTGACCGAAGGCAAAAGACTAGAAATAGGAAGAAGGCTATTGCTAGCTGCTCAAATTTTCAAATAAGGAAGAGGACATGTTTTTACTCTAAAACAGCCAAATAACTGTAGCTAAGAATACACTTATTTAGAATGATTGGAGAGTAAAGACTCTGGCTATTGTCTGCTTTGACACAATCTCCTAAAATAATAGATAGAGAGGAGCCTGAATGCCAGCATTGTCAGATATTGATATGTCTATTCTTAAAATGGAAGGATTATTTCTATTTGCCATGCAACTTGCAGAATATCAGCATCATTTTCTGAAAATTATATTTAAATTCTCTGACAATGAAGCATTAGCAAATTTTATTGCCCCAGGCCAGAATTAAATTTGTGCTTTCATGAAAAAACATTTCATCTGTTTTTGTAGACGAGCAACCATGAGTATATGTTAAGATATTCTTGGTATGAGCTGGGATACATACATATAATAAAATCAAGTATAATTATTTTTCAGTCAAGAAATATGTTAATTGAAGTTATTTTATTGTGCTTCATTGAAAAATCATTTGAGTTGGAACTATTTCTTCCAGTGTTGTTAATTTTTTTTTTTTTATTCTACACATTTAAAAACTATAACTTGAAATCATCATAAATATTGAGTTTTGGGATAATTACTCCAATTGATACAGTAGACATTTAAAAATAAGTTTATCTGGATCCTTACTCTTCTAGTCTTTAGTCTCCTGAAGCAAGATACTACATTCCACACTGTTTTCTGAAGCATTTGGCAACATAAACTATTAGAACTGAGTAGCTTTTCCATTTAGCATATTATGGCTAATTCTTTTAAAAGAATATTTGTCCCTACTTGAGTAGCTGTCCTTTAAGGACTTTCCAGAAGAAATGATGAAATTGTTAAATCAAGTCACAAATCTATTTTCCTTAGAAATATAAGAAGAAGAAGAAAAATAAATAAACTAGAATCTGAGCAGACTTCCTTGTCTGCTGCTTTTTTTTACAAGTGTGAAGATAAGGCTGGTAGGAGATAAAGGTAGTTGGCTGTGGTGGTGGTGGGGTAATGGGTAATCATGGGCCAGGCATAGACAATTCTCTATCAGTTGTTGTTAAGTGCTTTCCAGTTGGTTTAGATTCATAGTGACCCTGGTTAAGATTTCTGAGGAGTAGATCCTCAGTTGAGGGTTAGAACCCTCAACATTGAAGTTAACAGTCCAACATTTATACTACAGCACACTACCAGGACTCTCATTAAACCCTTATCTGGACTCCAGCAATAACCATCATAATTATTCACCACACGCATGGACAACACATACATGAACAATAAATCACTTATAATTTCAAGAAAAAAATTAAAAGTTAGGTAAAAATAATCTCCCACAAGTAATTTTAGTTCACTGCAATCAGTCAGTCATTTAGACCCACCAAGTGCTCCATGGGAGAAAGAGAAGCTGCTGCTTCCAGAAATACATACTGGGTCACTATGAGATGAAATTAACTATTCAAATAAATTACAAAATGGGTGGTGGAAAAAGTACTGACTATTTTCCCATCTCCATTGCTTATCTAGCCCAGCACATGATCAGAAAGGTGCTGATACCATTCCTATATTGAGACGCTAGACCTTTAAGAAAATAGATTATAACTAACAACAGAAGTTTTTGGAGGGAAGTAGGCAGAGGTGGGAAGATAGACAGAGTCTGTTCATTATGAAGTAAATGGATCACCTGTCCTCCCACTCTTTTTTAATACTCAGTCTCATATCCATGTTCTTATTTGGTGGCAATGGGGGAAATAGAAAAGCATCCTGTCAATTCTCTCTGTGTTAATAAACACACTCACTCTTTAAGGTCTAAGTCAAATATTGGCCCACTTAAATTAATAGGGAGTAAAATTCATCTCTTTATTGAAGTATTCTTGAATGTCAGCAACAGCTTTACTGTAGCCACTATGTAACTATGAGTGAGCATCAGACAGAATTGACAGGGCTGGGGAGCAGACACTATATGTGTGTGTATATATATATATATATATTGTTGTTCTCAAGTGTCATGGAGTTGATTCCAACCCATAGCGACCCTGTATCAGGTTTCTGAGGAGCTGTTGGTGAGTTTGAACCACCCATCTTGCAGTTCAAACTGACTGTGCTGTTCAGCACATTAACCCACAGTGCCACACCAGGATGCATATGGTTGCTGTTAAGTGCCATCAAGTTGGTTCTGAATCATAGCAACCCTGTATAGGCTTTTCAAGGAGTGGCTGGTGAGTTTGAACCACTGATCTTGTGGTTCAATCTGACCTTGCAGTCCAGTGCATTATCCTGTAATGCCACACCAGGACTCTTTCATTTTCTGTTCTTAAATTTCTTTTTTATTTGCTTTATAAGTATAACTATGTTGATTAAAAAAAAGCACAATAAATTTGATATCCCTAACAACAACAAGAAATACTGCATTTACTGGAGTCCTGGTGAGGCATTACAGGTGAATGTGCTGGACGGCAATGTCGGTTGGACCACAAGGTCTGCAATTCAAGCTCACGAGCTGGTCCTCAGAAACTCTATACAGGGTAACTATGAATTGGAACTGACTCAATGGCCTTTAACAACAATAACAACATACTACATCTGACATCATTATGGTACATTCGGAGTCCTGATGTAGTACTGTGGGTTAATGGACTAGACTGCAAAGTCAGTTTGAAGTAAAAGGTCGGTGGTTCAAGTTCACCAGTTGCTCCTAGGAGCTGTGAGTCAGAACTGACTTGATGGCATTTAACATCAACAATATTACATTTGAGAGGCCTGATGAGGCACTGCAAGATAATGCACTGGACTGACAAGTCGGTTTGAGCTGCAGGGTTCTTGGTTCAAACATATCATCTGCTCCTTGGAAACCACAGGCAGAGTTGGTATGAGTCTAAACTGACTATAGCACTTAACAACAACAACAATACTACGTTTGACCAATATTTATTGAGTGAATAAACAGATAAACTATCACATGCAAGATACCTTGTTTACTGACATAAGAAATTCAATTATATGACACTATTTTGCACAAAGGAGTCCTGGTGTGGCACTCAAGATAATGCACTGGACCACAAGGTCAGTTTGAATCACAAGATCAGTGTTTCAAACTCACCAGCCACTCCTTAGAAACCATATAGGGGGTCCCTATGAGTCAGAATTGACTTGAAGGCACTTAACAGCAACAATAATTTTGCACAAGATTATTACATTTCAGTAACAAGTCAAATATGTAACTGTTATTGTTGTTGTTCAGTCATGTCCAACTTATAGTGACTCTATATAGGGTTTCTGAGAGCTACGGAGAGAAGTATTATGGTTAGAAGTCCAGTACTTGTCCTACAGCGCCACCCGAGTACTCCATATGTTAATGTTGTTGTTAAGTGCCATCTATTTGGTTCAGACCCATAATGACCCTGAAGAGTGGTTGGTGAGTTTGAATCACCAACCTTATGGTTCAAACTGGCCTTAGTGTCGAGTACTTATCCTACAGCACCACACCAAGACTCCAGTACTCCATATAAGAGGATAATATTTTAAACATCAGTCTGAAGTTAATTTTTTTCCCCTAAAAGTATATGAAACTTGAAACATCCAGAAAATTATTGTGATAGTGTAAATGGAAAATGTTCATTAACTTACTCTGCAGATAAAAATGTATGTGTGCATTCAAGTATATCATTTCACTAATGTAAAAATGGTATGGGAATATTTAACCTTCTCTAACTTTATGAGAGGGAGAAAAAAATCAGCATCAACAGACAAAGACTGATTTCTATGAGTCAGAGGCCAACATACTACTACATTCTCATCTTTTCTATAATGTTGGCATCAGAAATCCTTCCCTAACACTTTGTACTTCTCTATAGCATTTGATCATTTTTTGAATGACCACATAGAACTCACAGACAGTACTCACAATAATGGGGTTTATTAGGTAAATGTTGTTGTTGTTAAGTGCTATGGAGTTGAGTAGGGTCTCATTCAAAGTAACTCTGTATAGGATTTCTAAGGAGCAGTTGGTGGGTTTGAGCTACCAACTTTTAGTTAGCTGCCCAATACTTATCCTACAGTGCCACACCAGGGCTCTTATTAAGCAAGTACCATTTTATAATTCAAAAGGAGCTCTGGTAGTGCAGTGGTTACGAATTGGGCTGCGAACCTTAAGGTCAGCAGTTTGAAACTACCAGCTGCTCCGCGGGAGAAAGATGAGGCTTTCTACTCCCGTAAAGATTTACACCCTCAGAAACCCTGTACAGGGTCGCTATGGGTCGGAACTGACTCGAAGGCACACAACAACAACAACAACATTTTATAATTCAGGATTAAGAATAACTACAAATAATAATTAAGACTCTTATTAAGCAACTACCATTTTATAATTCAGGATTCAGTCAGGGCAGCTTCTTGGACTTGCCCATAGGCAGCCCTCTCACTGGTCCATGGTAAGACAGGATACCACACTAGATTGCATTCCTTGGCATTCTTTGCCTCTTACGAGCCCAGCCTCTGCCCTGATCACATAAATGTTGAAAAGCTATAAAACTCCACCAGTAAGTACACAGAGGAACACTACTCCACAAGTAAGACTCCTGTCTAAAGATGCTCAATTCTCTTATTCTATAGGCCAACATACTCACTGTAACTTCCTTGTTCCATGGGCCAGGAAGTCCACCATGCCATCTCCTATGGTATCCTAGTTCTACTCCCCCTACTTCTAGCATTACAGTTCTAGCTTCCCGAGTCTAAGAGGCTAACAGTGCAGGAAACCCAAGCTCAAAAAACATGCTCTGCTCCTGTCTTTTCTTTCTTGGTGATAATGAAGCCCTCCTTTCTGCTTTTTGCATAGCTGATTTTAAATATAGCAAGATGGTGAAACTGACTAGTACTGCCCTTAAATTTCCTTACATTTAATCTACATGTTCCCATTCCTAACACTTAAATACACTTCAATCCAGCCATGGAAGAAATTACAAAAACAAAAACAAAATACAGATTCTAGAAACTATGTATATTACATAACAGAAATAACAACAAACCTAGTGCAGAGAGTGGCTTATTGAGAATGATGCTTCACTAGAGGAAATGTGAACTCTAGAATTTAACTCAAGTAGAAAAAAAAAAAAAAAAGGCAATTATAACTACATGTCTTAGATTGTGATTGTAAATGTAAAACTCTTTTAAATAAAAAATAAAGTAAAACATAAATGCAAGGTAAAAACAAATAAACGGCATATGAAATATATTTAATAGTAGTTGCAAACAAGGAAGATAATTGTTAGGTAGCATGTCAGGGGAATTTAGTAAAGATAATCAGAATAAAGCAAGGTTTAAAGAATAGCAGATTTTTGATAGGCAGAAAGGAGTTTTGAAAGCATTGTGCAGTTATCTAAACGTTATCTAATTGATTACAATTTATAGTGACACTGTATAGGGTTTCTGAGGTATCACTGGTGGGTTTGAACTACGAGCCTTGCATTTAGCAGTCTAGTGTTTATCCTACAGTGCCATCATAGGACTTTGAAAGGATTTTTGGAGAAGAAAATTAAAGTGGAAATAGTAATAACAATAATAATTTGGCAGTGGGCTTTGTATTGTTAAATACACAAGTGAAATAAGGCCAGATCCTAGAGTTTTGATGCTCAAACTAGGTAATTTGTTATCAGCAACATAACAGGGAAAATTTGAAGCTCTTAAGAAAGGGAGTGATATGAGCCAACATTACATTGAGAAAGAGTAATCAAGTGGCTGTAATAGAATTTGATCAAGTGAAAATATACAGAAAAGCAAAACAAAACAAAATCAGTAAGGACAAAAGGCAATAAGCTAGATATAAGTGTATATGTATATACGTATAGGTCAAGGAGGTCAAGTTGAGAAAGACTGGGTGATTGCTGGTTCAAGGAAGAGAAATATGAATGCCAGAAGCAATACTTTCAGTTTCTGGCTTATTGGATTTGAAGAAATTGCAAGACATATTACAGGAAATGTCAGATAGGCAGATGTAGAAATATTATAATTTGAGAGAATAAGAGAGTTCTAAGAAAGATTTAGAAAATAAATCCTCTCTTTTTTCTTCTTTTATGAAGAATTCTTTTAGTTGATGGTTATCATGGTTTCTAGGAAGAATGTTCTCTTGTCTACCTTCTAAGTAGATGGGTTTTGATTGCTTAAAAGTAAGCAAACAATTTTTTTTTTTTTTAATTCTAACCAGATTTTTCACAATAATATTCTAAAAATATATATATTTGTCTTATTATCCTTGCTAAAATAAAATCATATTTTCCCTTCCACTCCTTATTTTTCCTCAGAACAGCCACACTTTTGACCTTGAGTAGCTGGGCTTCCCTAGAAGAATTATCTGGTCCCTGGTAGTGGAGTAGGATGACTTCAAAGTTCAAGGGGGAGGGGTTGGTTCAATCACACAGAAGAAGGGAATTAGATTACAAGAATGAGGAAGAAGTAAGCTAAAATGGGATCTTAGAAAGTTGTTATCTGTTGCAGTGAAGCTGATTTGACTCACAGAGACCTCATGAGTATCAGAGTAGAACTGTGCTTCATTGAGGTGTCTGCATCAAATTTTTCAAAAGTCGAACACCCAAATTTTCTTACAAAATACCTCTAGCTAGAGTTACCTTTTAGGTACTAGATAAGTGAGTTTATTGTTTGTACCACCCAGAAACTCATGCTGTTTCCTCATTGCACCCAGAGAATGGACAGTGATTATCAAAGAATAGTCTAATGAAGACTCCAATTCGAACACTATGCTCCTCAGTCTAGGGAACTACAAAGGATGGGCCAGGTGGTGTCAATTTTTAGTGAGCGAGGGAATGATGAGTTTATGTAGCTGTTTTAGACAAGCATAATCGGACTTAATTCATTAATAGCTCTTCAGTGCTCATAATAGATTGAGAAGAAAAATGATTCCAGATTTCCAAGTTTTGTGTAAATGAAGATCCTGAAAAATCACAAATATTGGGTTTTCTGCAAAATGTAATGAAAGGGTGTGAGTCAGATAAAATTTGATTTGGAAAAGTTAACAAAAATATTAACCAAAATCATCAGTTCCTTTATAGCAACACACCTAGTACGGTGTCTTTTTTAAAATGAAGACAGAAAATTATGAGAGAATAGAATTGAATACACAAGTGTGCTTTTTGCAGAGATTTCTATATTTGACATTTAAATATAAATATCATTTTAATACAAGTTATATTCTTTAAGAAGTTAAAAGTGTAACTGTTGTTGTTAAGTGCCTTCCAATTGGCTCCAACTGATAGAGATGCTACACAAAACAAAATGCAGTGCTTCCCAGTCCTGTGCCATCCTCACAATAGTTGCTGTTTTTGAGAACTGTTGCTGTCACTATGTTAATCAATCTTGTTGGGGTTCTTCCCCTTTTCCAAACATGATATCTTTCTTGTGGAACTGATCCCTCCTGGTAACTTAGCCAAAGTACAAATGACAAAATCTGTCTCACCATCATCCTTTTAAGACTCATTCTAGCTGTATTTCTTGTAAGACACATTTGTTTGCTCTTCAGGCAGTCCATGCTATATTCAATATTCTTCACCAACACCATAATTTCAAACTCATCGATTATTCTCTGGTCTTCCTTATTCATTTTCCATCTTTCACATGCATGTGAAACATTTGAAAATTTCATGGTTATGGTCAGGCTCACCTTAGTTCTCAGTGACATCTTGCTCTTTAAAACTTTATTTATTTATTTTTTTTTGCAGCAGAGTTTCCTTTTGCAATACATAGTTTGATTGGACTGCGGCTTCCATGAGGGTTAATTGTGGATCCAAGGAAAATGAGACAAATTCAATATTTTCTCCACTAACCATGATCATTTTTATTTGTCCACTTATGATTTTTGTTTCCTTTACATTCAGATGCAATTCCTACTGAAGCCTCTGGTCTTTGAACTTCATCAGTATTTCAAGACCTCTTCACTTCACACCAGCAAAGTTGTGTGATCTGCATATCACAGGTTATAAATGAGTATCCCTTCAGTTCTGATATCACATTCTTCTTTACGCAACCCAGCTTCTCTGATTATTTGCTTAGCATACGAGTAAGTTTGATGAAAGGATACAGCACAGGCACACATTTTTTTTCTGATTTTAAGCCATTCATTAGCTGCTTGTTCTGTTTGAATGACTGCCTCTTGGCTTATGTAGAGATTCCTCAGAAATACAATTAAGTGCTCTGGAATACCCACTGTTTGCAATGTTATACATAATTTGTTATGATCCACAGAGTCTAATGCTTTTGCATAGACAATAAAGCACAACAAGTAAACATCTTTCTGGTGTTCTCTGCTTTTTCATCCAAGACTTATCTAACATCAACAATTACATCTTTCCTTCTATGTCCTTGAGTTTGTGGCAGCCCCCTGTTGATGTACTGCTACAACACTGTTTGAATTATCTTGGCAAAATTTTACTTGCCTGTGATACTGATGACATTTGTCGGTGTTTTCACATTCCCATAGGTCACCCATCATTGGAATACACAAAAATATGGGATTCTACCAATAAGTAGTAGCTCTGGTAGTGTAGTGGTTACAAATCGAGCTGAGAATTGCAAGGTCAGTTGTTTGAAACTACCAGCTGTTCTGCGGGAGAAAGATGAGGCTTTCTG
>NW_006408746.1:4953386-4954327 GCF_000296735.1 Chrysochloris asiatica | reverse complement strand
AGTGAATAAGGAAGACGGTAGAAGAATTGATGCTTTTGAGTAATGGTGTTGGAGGAGAATATTGAAAGTGCCAGGGTCTGCGAAAAGAACCAATAGACCAGTTTTGGAAGAAGTACAGCCAGAGTGCTGCTTGGAGGACAAGGATGGCTCAACTTTGTTTCTCATACTTCAGACATATTGTCAGGAGGGACCAAGTTACTTGAGAAGGATATCATGTTTGGTAAGGTGGATGGTCAGAGAAAAAGAAGAAGACCCCTAAGGAGATGCATTGGCAAATGGCAGCATCGATGGACTCAAGCGTGGCAACAGTAGTGAGGTTGGCCCAGGATCAGGCAGTGTTTCATTCTGCTGTAAATGAGGTCGCTATGAGTCACCACTGACTCATTGGCACCTAACAACAAGAAAACTACAACAACAATACAGGGCACAAGGAACTCTGTTAGCGTAGTGGTTATGAATCAGGCTGCTAATCTCACCATCTGCAGTTCAAACCTACCAGCTGTTCAGTGGGAGAAAGATGGGGCTTTCTGCTCCTGTAAAGATTTACAGCCTCGGAAACCCTCTACAGGGTCGCTATGAGTTGGAATCGACATCATGGCACATAAAAGTAACAACAATACAGGGCACATTTTTGTTGTTAGATACCATCGAATCAGTGTCAACTCATAATGACCTCATGCACAGCAGAACGAAACACTGCCTGATCCTGGGACAATCACACTATAATTTCCATGCTTGAGCCCATTGATGCTACCACTCAGCCAATCCATCTCCCTGGGGGGGTGTCTTTCTTTTTTTCTCTGACCCTTCACCTTAACAAACATGATACCCTTCTCCAGTGACTGATCCCTCCTGACAATACGTCCACAATATGAGAGAGAAGGAGCACTCTGGCTGCACTTCTTCCAGCACAGATATGATTGTTCTTTAGGCAGCCCATG
>NW_006408746.1:4950821-4952593 GCF_000296735.1 Chrysochloris asiatica | reverse complement strand
CTCTGGAAGTTCTCTGTCAATGTATGCTTGTTTCTGTATTACCTTGTAAAACTTTACTCGCATGGGATATCAAAGAGATTGTCTGACGATTTCCACATTCTGTTTGGTCACCTCTCTTTGGTACAGGCACAAATACCGATCTCTTCCAGTCAGTTGTTAAGTTAGTTGTCTTCCAAATTTCGTGGCAGAGATGAGTGAGTACCTCCAGTGCTGCCTCATTTTCTTGAAAGATTTCAATTTTTATTCCAAAAATTTCTAGTGTCTTGTTCTTTGCCAATTCCTTCAAAGCACCTTGGAATTCTTCTGTCTGTATCACTGGGTCTTGTTCATATGCTATCTCTTGAAAGGAATGAACATTAACCATTTCGTTTTGCTACATTGACTGTGTATTCCTTCCATCTTCTTTTGATGCTTTCTGCATCATTCAATTATAATCCATACTGAAGGCTCTGATCTTCATCAGTATTTTAAGTCTTCTTCTCTTCAGGCAAGTATGAACAGCATATTGCAGGTTGTTAGTGAGTCTTCCTCCTATCCTGATGCCATGTTCTTCTTCACATAACTCAGTTTCTCGAATTATTTGCTCAGCATTCAAACTGAATTAGTACAGTGAAAAGATAAAACCCTGGCATACGCATTTCCTAATTTTAAACCATTCAGTATCCTCTTGTTCTGTTTAAAAGACTGCCTCTTGCTCTATTATAGGTTCCACATGAGCATAATTAGGTGTTCTGGAATTCCCATTATTAGAAATGTTTTGTATAGCTTATCATGATCTACAGAGTCAAAAGCTTTTGCCTAGTCAATAAAGCCCAAATAAACATCTTTCTGGCATTATCTGCTTTCAACGAAGATTCTACTGATGTCAGCAATGGTATCTCTTGTTCCATGTCGACTTCTGCATCTAGCTTGAATTTCTTGATGCTGCTTGTCAATGTAATGTTGAAACTGTTTTTGAATTATTTTTAGCAAAATTTTACTTGCATGTGATATCAATTATATTGTCCAATTATTTCAACATTCTGTTTGGCCACATTTCTTTGGAATGGGAACATATATTTTTGTTGCTAGGCACCATCGAGTCAGTACCGACTCATAGCAACCCTATGCACAAAAGAACGAAACACTATCTGAACCTTGGCCAGCCTCACATATATGGTGTTATTGTTAGATGCCATAAAGTCGGTACTCACTCATAGTGACCTTATGCACAGCAGAACAAAACACTGCCAGATGCTGGGCCAATCTCACTATTGCTGCCACACTTGAATGCATTAATGCTGCCACTTTGCCAATTCATCTTGCTGAGGGTATTCATCTTTTTCTCTGACCCTCAACCCTACCAAACATGATATCCTTCTCCAGCGACTGGTCTCTCTTAACAATATGTCCTAAGTATGAGACACAAAATTTGGCCATCCTAGCTGCCAAAGAACACTCTGGTTGCACTTCTTTCAACACAGATCTGTTGGTTCTTTTGGCAACTGATGGCACTTTCAATATTCTCCTCCAACACCATAACTCAAAAGTATGGATTCTTCTACGGCCTTCCTTATTCACTGTCCAGATTTTGCATGCATACGAGGTTATTGAAAATACCATGGTTTTGGTCAGGTGCACTTTTGTCTTCAAGCTGACATCTTTGCTCTCGAACACTTTAAAAAATGTCTTTTGCAGCAGATTTGCTTAATGCAATATGTCATTTGATTTCTTGACTGCTGCTTCCATGTGTGTTGATAATTGACCCAAGAAGAATGAAGTCCTTGACAACT
>NW_006408746.1:4948238-4949413 GCF_000296735.1 Chrysochloris asiatica | reverse complement strand
TGAGTAGTCAGTGAGTTTCAAACACTGACGTTGTAGTTCACATGACTTTGCAGTGTAACTCATTACCCCACAGCACCACACCAGGACATATCTATACTGGAAAGCCAATTGCAGAATTTCTTTTAACATTCATTTTGGTCTTTCCTGTCACTTTAATGACCTTTTGCTTCCTTCCTTTATGATGTTCTTAATGTCTTCCAACAAATATTTTGGTGTCCATCTGTTAGTGTCAAGTGTATTAAATGTGTTCTTGATATGCTCACTAAATTCAATTTGAATATATTTAAGGGCATAGTTGACTTTCGTGGACTTGTACTAATTTTCTTCAGCTTCAGGCTGTACTTGCATATAAGCAATTGATAGTCTTTCCACAATTGGTCCTTGGCCTTGTTTTAGATGATGATATTGAGCTGTTTCACTGACCTTTGTTGCTTGTTGCTGTTCTTCTTGTTGTTGTTACATGCTGCCATATGAGTTCTGATGTGTAGCAACTCTGTATGGGGATTACAAGTAGTGATTGGTGAATTTGAACCACCAAACTTGCAATTCAAACTGACTTTGCAGTCCAGTGCATTATCCCCCAGTGACAAGTGACACTCCAAGACACAGATGTATACACAGATGCATCCACCTGTGTATTCCATCTGGTGAGACCTATGTGCATCATCAATTCTATGTTGTTTTAAAATGTATTTGCAATGATCCAATAGTGAGTAATTGTTATCATAACTAATTGCAACTCTCACAATAGTAATAGTAGAATTTTTGTAACAAAAATGGGGGAGTAGTTAATCTTACAGTCCAGAAACAAAAGACCCAAGGACCTTCAAGGGAGAAGAGCACAAGTGGAATGTGAGAACTTATCCAGAGAAGCAGCCACACCAGAGATGGAGTCAGAGATGTGGACATGGAGAGAAGGAGCAGCTGAGGACTCTAGATTCATGGGAAGAGAGAGTCTAAGAGCTGGCAGTCTGGAGACAGACTTGCAGAATGTGCCCTTTGGTGGTGTAAATTATTATATATGCCTGAAAGTTTAAAATAAAAGAGAGAGAGAAAGCTAAAGTGAATAGAAAGAAATATTGTTAACTGATGTTCATGGAGGAGATTATAATCGTTTTAATGAAACAAGGTGTATGATTTGTTGAATGTTAAACTGATGATCTGCCCTGTATACT
>NW_006408746.1:4946951-4947743 GCF_000296735.1 Chrysochloris asiatica | reverse complement strand
TTCAAGGATGATCTAGAAATGCTCTTTTGAGGATGAATTCTGTGCCATCTCTTTTTAGTTTTCATTTCCATCATAGTAAATCATATGATTTTCATATTCAAAATGGTCAACACTAGTTCATTTCACTTTACTAATGCCTTGTTGTTGTTATGTGCCATCAAGTCAGTACCAACTCATAGGTACCTGATCTTGGGCCAACTTCATAATTATTGCTATGTTTTAACCCTTAGCTGCTGCCATTGTGCCAATCCATATCACTGTGGGTTTTCCTCTTTTTCTCTGACCTTCCACTTTACCTAACAGGATATTCATCTCCAGTGACTGGTCCCTCTTGACAACAGGTCCGAAGTATGAAAGACAAAGACTGGCCATCCTGGATAACAAGGAGCACTCTGGCTGTACTTCTTCCAACACAGATCTGTTTGTTCTTTTGGCACTATATAGTACTTTCAATATTCTCCTCCAACTCCATAACTCAAGTTCATGAATTCTTCTATGGTCTTCCTATTTATTCTCCAACTTTCACATTTATATGTAGTTACTGAAAACACCATGGCTTGGTTCAGGATACAGTCCTCTTTGTTCTTGAACACTTTAAGGAGGTCTTCTGCACTTGCCTAATAGAATATATCATTTGATTTCTTTGCTGCTGCTTCCATGAGTTGATGTGAGCAAAATGAAGTCTTTGACAACTTCCATCTTTGTTTTCCGTTTTTACAGATGGGTTGACCAAATGGCAGCATCAATGGACTCAAGAAGAATGCAGTCCTTGACAACTTCAATATTTTCTCC
>NW_006408746.1:4939919-4942482 GCF_000296735.1 Chrysochloris asiatica | reverse complement strand
AGTGTCTAACCCTTTGGAAGTAGTTTGCCTGTCTTTATTTTTAGTTTGTCTTAGTTTAAAAACTTTGCTAAAACTTGTCCAGCATGTGTGACCTTGCTGGCATTTAAAATGTCAGTTGCATAGGTCTCAGCATCACAACACAGAATTCCAAAGTTTAAAATACACAGCTCTAAATACATATTTTATATGATCACTATGTGAAGAATGAAGTCCTAGTGTGACACTGTAAGAAAAGCACTGGACCATAAGATTAATAGTTGAAACTCACTAGTCACTCCTCAGAAACCATATACAGTGTTGCTATGAGTTGCTATGAGTCTCAGAACTGAATGACAACACTTAACAATAAAAACAATGTGTAGAATGATTATTATAGAAGTAGAACACTCATTACTTTACTGTAATACCATGTTGCTGGTGCTACTTATGTCATTGCATACTCACTAAAATTGTGTCATTGCTATATTTTTTAAAGTGAATTAAAATAATGGTAACATTCCTAACATAAAGGACATAGAAATGCACAGAAATATAAAAGAAGTTCAAGGTATTCCATGTAATATATAGAAGGACATTGTGATTTATAGATTATTTTAGACTTGAGACTTTTGACTGACTACTCTCCTTGAAGAATATATAAAGATGCAAACCTTGCTTGACTCTACCTGCATTATTAATGGATATGTGAGATAAGTCAGTATAATGTTTTCCTTTTGATTATTTCATATACCTAGTTTTAACATTTATGTAAAATACCATACTTACATCTACTTTGTTTTAATATTTTTTGAATTATCACTACACAGTTTTTACACTTCTTTAATGTAGGTATGATCAAACAAATCACCATAATAATTTAATTATCAGTTAAACATATTAGACAATACAAGTGCTTTCAAGGAAAGTATTTATTTCTTTATCAACCTGTTTTAAATTTTCTTTCTCTTTTTTTAGCTTTCTAAAGTTAGTGAAGAACCTGTACATAGACCAAGAGGCTGTTGTTTGAACAGAAAAAGAGAACACCAAATGGTTTGAAATTAGGAAATGTATGTGTCAGGGTTGTATTCTTTTCACTATACTTATTCAACCTATATGCTAAGAAAATGATCTGAGAGGTTGGCTTACATGAAGAAAAACATGGCATTGGGACTGGAGGAAGACTCATTAACAACCCACAATATGTCGATAATAAAACCTTGCTTGCCGAAAGTAAAGAAAACTTAAAGTATTTACTGATGAAGTTCAAAGACAATCGCATTCAGTATGGGTTGCACCTTAAGGTAAGTAAAACAGAAGTACTCACCACTGGGCCAGTAAGAACCATCCATATAAATGGAGGAAAGAGTGAAGTTGTCAATGACTCCATTTTTCTTGTATCAACCATCAACACTCATGGAAGCAAGCAACAGTTAAGAAATTAAACAATATATTGCATTGGGCAAATCTGCTGCAAAAGACCTTTTTAAAGCCATGAAGAGCACAGATGGCAGTTTGAGAATTAAGGTGTGCCTGACACAAATCATGGTATTTTCAATAACTTTATATGTATGTAAAAGTTGAATAATGAATAAGGAAGACCATAGTAGAAAAATTGATGCATTTGAATTATGGTGTTGGAGGAGAATATTAAAAGTACCATGAGCTGTCAAAATAACACATAAACATGTGCTCATTCCAAAAAAGAGGTGATTCAACAGAATGTGGAAATCATCAGACAATTTTAATAATATCACATGCAAGTAAAATTTTGTTAAAGATAATTAAAAAATAGCTGCAAGAGTACAGTGACAGGGACCTGCCAGAAGTTCGTGCAGGATTCAGACGAGGATGTGGAATGAGAGATTTCATTGCTGACATCACATGGATTTTGTCTGAAAGCAGACAATTCCAAAAAGATGTTAAACTGTGCTTTACTGACAAGACAAAGGCTTCCAACTGTGTGGATTATGGCAAACCATGGACAACATTGCAAAGAATAAATATTCTGCACCACTTAATTTTGCCAATGAGGAATCAATACATATAATATACAAGGTATTTGTTTGAATAGAATAAGGGGACACTGAATGGTTTAAAATCAGGAAAGGTGTGCGCCAGGGTTATACTCTATCCAACATTTATTAATTCTGCACACAGAAAATAATCCTAGAAGCTTAATTATATGAAGAAGAACATGGCATCAAGAAACTCATTAAATACATTCAATATGTAGATAATACATCCATGCTTACTGAGAGCAAAGAGGACCTAAAATACTTAATGATGAAGATCAACGATCACACCCTTTGGTATGGGTTTTACCTCAATATAAATAAAACAAAAATCCTCACCACTGATCCAATAAATAACATCACGATAAATGGAGAAAAGATGTAAATTAATATTTTGCTTTGATCAACAATCAACACTCATAGAAGCAGCAGTCAAGAAATCAAATGATGTATTGCATTAGGCAAATCTGCTGCACAAGACCTCTTTAAAGTGTTCAATAGCAAAGACATTAGTTTGAGGATTAAGGTGCGCCTGACACAAGTCATGGTAATTTCATATGCATGTAAAAGAC
>NW_006408746.1:4936146-4939119 GCF_000296735.1 Chrysochloris asiatica | reverse complement strand
TTCTGACCCATAGCAACCCTCTATAGGATTTCTGAGGAGTGGCTAGTGAACTTGAACTGCCCAACCTGGTAGCTTAAACTGACTTTGCAGTCCAGCTCATTAACCCACAGCACAACACTAGGACTCCCTACCAAGCATGATGTCTTTCTCTAGGAACTGATACCGTGTTTCTAGGTCCTTTCTCTAGGTCCTCATACCGTGTTTAAAGTACATGAATTCAAATCTCACCATTATCACTTCTTAGGAGCATTTTGGCTGTACTTCTTCCAAGACAAATCTCTTTGTTTTTTGACATTCCGTGGTATATTCAATGTTCATCACCAACTCCATTATTAAAAGGCATTATTTATTTATTTATTTTAATCTTTCTTATTCAGTTTCAAGCTTCCACATGCTTATAAGGTGACTGAAAATACTATGGCTTGGTCAGGTGCGTCTTAGTCCTCAAAATGACATCTTTGCTTTTCATTCTTTAAAGAGGTCTTTTGTAGCAGGTTTGCACAATACAATATGTCATTTGTTTACTTGACTGTTGCTTCCATGAATTTTGATTGTGGATCCTAGTAAAATGAAATGCGTAACAACTTCAGTCTTTTCTGTGTTTATCACAATGTTGCTTATTGGTCCATTTTTGAATGTCATGTTTTCTTTAGATTAAGTTGTAATTCATACTGAAAGCTGGCTTATTTGATTTCATCAGTAAGTGTTTCATGTCCTCTTCACTTTCATTAAACAAGGCTTTATCATTTGTGTATCACAGGTTGTTACTGATTCTTCCTCCAGTCCTGATCAATATCCTTCTTTGTATATCTCAGCTTCTCAGAATATTTGGTCAGCATACAGATTGAACAAGTATGGTGAAAGGATAAAACCCAAAAAAACACCTTTCCTGAATTTTAATTATCTCTAGCAAAATTTTACTTCTGTGTGATATTAATGATATTGTTCAATAATATTTGTAACCTGTTGCATCATCTTTCTTTGGAATGGGCACAAATACTGATCTCCAGTTGGTAGATGAAATTGCTTGTCATTGTTGACACATGAGCACTTCCAGTGCTGCATCCATTTCTAGAAAACATCTTAATTGTAATTTGTTAATTACTGAATTTGTTTTGTTTTGGTTTTTGTCAGGCATATAGTGCAACTTAGCCTTCTTCCTTCAGTACCACAGGTTGTTGATCATTTGTTACATCCTGAAAGGGTTGAATGTCAACCAATTCGTTTTGTTGGTGTTGTTTTTGTTAAGTGCCATCTAGTCAGTTCCTACTCATAGCCAAAGGATATCCAAGGAGTGGCTTTGAACCCATCTCGCGATTCAGACTGACCTTGCCGTATAGTACTACAATGGCTATATTCTTTCCATCTTCCCTTTACGTTTCTTCTTTATTCAACAGCTTGTCCATTGTTGTAGTTAAGTGTCACCAAGTCAGTTCTGACTCTTAGGAACTCAGTATAGGGCTTCTGAGGAAAGGATGGTGGGTTTAAACTGTTGTCTTTGTGGTTAACAGTCCATTGTTTATCCTACAGCACCACACCAGTACTCCATGTTGCTATTGTTAGATGCCAATAAGTCAATTCTGACTCTTAGGAACCATATATAGGGTATCCTTGGATTAACTGGTGAATTTGAATGACCGAGCTTGTGGTTCAAATTGATCCTGTTGTCCAGTGCTTTTCCTACAGTACTATACCAGGACTCCATTGTTGTTGTTGTTGTTAAGTGCCATCGAATCAGTTCAGACTCATAGCAATTCTGCATAGTATTTCCAAGGAGCAGCTAGTAATCTTGAACTGCTGACCTTGCAGTTCAAACCAACCTTGCTATCCAGTACATTAACCTACAGTGCCACACTGGGACTCCGGGATGCCATAGAACCCTTCAATGTTGCCACTTGATGCTAGATTTTTTTCTTCAGTTCTTTCAAAATTGAGAAAGTAAGGTTTTTAAATGACAGGTCTTTGCACGTATAGTTATAATACTTTATTTTGAACTACTTTGAACTGCTTTTGAAATCTTGTGTTCAGTGCATTTAATTAATCTTTTCTTTCAGTAATTTTAAGTACTCTATGTTCAAGAGTAAGGAGCTCTGGTAGCATAGTGGTTACAAATCAGGCTGCGAACCACAAGGTCAGCAGTTCGAAACTACCAACTGTTCCGTGGGAGAAAGATGAGGATTTCTGCTCCCATAAAGATTTACAGCCTCGGAAACCCTGTACAGGGTTGCTATGAGTTGGAACCAACTCCACGGCACTTAACAACAACAACAACAACATAATGTCCTTTGATGTTCAGTCATTACTATTTATTGCATCAAATCTACTCTTGAAGTGATATCTAAACTCAACTGGTATATAATCAAGATCATACTTTGACTCATGAACTTGAAATTTTCTTCAGCTTTAACTTGAAATTGCATATGATCAATTGATGGTCTGTTCCATTGTTGGCTTCTGACCTTGTTCTGACAGATGATATTGTCTCTATAATCTTTTTCCATAGATACAATTGATTTAATATCTGTGTATTTCATCTGTTGAAGTCCTTATGTATGTCATTTATGTTGCTAAAAATTGAATTTGCAATGAATAAGACTTACAAAAGTCTATCATCTGATCTCTGTGTCATATCTACCACAAAGATCATATTTTCCAACTATTAATCTTTCTTCGTTTCCATTTTCACATTCCAATCTCCAGTAATAATCAATGTCTCTTGATTGCATGTTTGATCAGTTTCAGACTATAGATGGTGGTAAAAAATGTTTATTTCCTCACCTTGGCATTAGTGGTTGTTGTGTAAATTAAAAAAAAAAAAAAAAAAAAAGAACAACAAGAACCAAAGGGAATAGAAGCAAATACTGTTAAACGATGATGCTGTATGGCTATTATCCTACCTCTGACAACTTTGTATTTAGGATAGATTTGCAATTTTTTAAAAATATCAATATGAAGCCATTTCTCTTCAATTTG
>NW_006408746.1:4927053-4927576 GCF_000296735.1 Chrysochloris asiatica | reverse complement strand
GAATGGTTTAAAATTAAGAAAGGTGTGTGACAGGGTTGTATTCTTTCACCATACCTATTCAACCTGTATGCTGAGCAAATCTACATGAAGGAGGTTTTCATTGCTTAAAAAATTCCCATTGGAAAACTGCATTCATTAATCCATAATTTAGAATGAAGCCTATAATCATTCAAGAATTTAAGACAGGGTCTATAAGCACTTAGAATAAAAAAATCCCCTTTCAAGTACTTGAAATTAAGTTTTTTTCAGGATCAGAATTTCTTACAGTCATTTTATAAATTGCTTTTCAATTTTAAATCCATAGGAATAGAATTGAGAGACTTATATGTTTATTACTCCAAGAAAAACAATTATCTGGGCTGTATGATTACTGCAGAGTCCTGGTGTGGTGCTGTTGCTTATCGGGCTGGACTGTAAAGTTCATTTTGAACTGGGAGGCCTGCAGTTCAAGTTCTCCAACTTCTTGAAAACCCTATATAGGACTTCTATGATTCGGAACCCAACTCAACAGCACATAACAACA
>NW_006408746.1:4919590-4926953 GCF_000296735.1 Chrysochloris asiatica | reverse complement strand
TTGTTGATGTATGGCTATTATCCTACCTCTGACAACTTTGTATTTAGGATAGATTTGCAATTTTTTAAAAATATCAATATGAAGCCATTTCTCTTCAATTTGTCATACTGGGCATAGTAGACACATATTTGTTTCATTTTAAATGGCCAGTAGCAGTCTATTATAGCTAGCTAATGCCTAGGATATTGATTTCTATGTGGTCCATTCCATATTTTACTACTATCAATTTTCCTAGACTCATATATCATGCATCCAGTTATTAATGAAGTTTTACCTATTTGTTCTCACTTTGGGTAATTCCACATCAGAAAATGAAAGTCCTGAATCTTTACTCCATCTGTATCATTGAAGTTATCTCTATTTTGAGGAGGCAGTTCTTCCCTAATCATATTTTAAGTGAATTCCAACTTGAGGTGTTCATTTTCTGGCACTGTGCTGTTGTTGTTTAGTGCTGTCAATTTGGTTCCAATCCATAGCGATGCTGTATAGGGTTTCCAAGGAATATCTGGTGGATTTGACCCACCAACCTTGCTGTTAGCTGTCTAGTATGTTTCCTATAGCACCATACCAGACAATATTCTGCTGTTATTCATTGGCCTTTTTTTTTGTTTTGCTTTTCAATAGATCACCAACTTGTTCTTCCTAGTCTTTCTTTGGAAATTTCTACTGAAACATGTTTACCATGAGTGACAGTACTTGTGTTGGAAATAGGGGTAGCATAGTATTCAGCATCACAGAAACAAACAAGCCATCACAATATGACAAACTGACAACTTGTGATGAAACATCATAGTAAACTGCGAAAATATTGAAGTTGCCAAGGATTTCATATTACGTGAATCCATAAACAAAGTACATGGAAGCAGCAGTCAAGAATTCAAGGGACATATTGCAAATGTACAACAAAAAAACAAACACACAAAAAACTTCATTAAAGTTTTAGCAAGCAAAAATGTCACATTGAAGACTAAGGTGCACTTGATCCAAGTCATGATGTTTTTAATTGCCTTATATGCGTGTGAAAGTTGGACAAAGAATACTGAAGACCAGAGAAAAATTCATGCCTTTGGATAATAGTGCTGTCAAAGAATAATGAATACAACATGAGTTGATAGAAGAACAAACAAATCTCTCATAGAAGAAGTACAGCCAGAAATCTCCTTAAAAGCAAGGGTCACAAGACTTTGTCTTATGTGCTTTGGACTTATTAATAGGAACCTTGGAGAAAGACATAATGTGTAGTAAAGTAGAGGGCCAGTGAAAAAAATGAAGTCCACTTGGTCACTATAATTCAAGTTGTAAGTAACTTGAATTATCAACAACATATATGTAATAATTATATAAGCATATTAATGCAGCATAATTTCCAAAAGAGTAGACATGTTCTTCATTAAAAAATGTTCATACATATATGAAAATACACATTATATATATATATTTATATATTGTGTATTACTACAGCCCCTTCAATTCTCACAGAGAAGTGAATAATGGTTACTGATGTTACATCATTACAAAAGAAGGCTTTTTTTAATTTCAAATCTTTGACAAATTTATACATATGTGACAATCAGATTGAGAATAATTAAGCTTAAGGAAAATGAACCTATTCTCTAGCCTTCAAACATTCTTTCTTTGTAGTCATATTTGCTGTTCTTCTACTGCATTTTATAAAATTCTTTTCAAATACGTAGGGTATGGATATCTAACCAAATTTTGAACTTTGTGCTAGAATGTGAGTACTTTATTGCTTCTGTTTTTTGATGTTAGGTGCTGTCAGGTTGGTTCCAACACATAGCAATCCTATGTACAACAGAATGAAGCACTGCTTGGCCCTGTGCTATCCTCACAATTGTTGTCATGTTTCAGCCCATTATTGCTGCTAATATGTCATTACATCTTATTGGGGCTCTTCCTCATTTTTTATGACCCTGCACTTTAGCAAGCATGATACACTTCTCCAGGGACAGATCCTTCCTGACAACATGCACAAGAAACAAGAGAAGAAGTCTCGCTAACTTCACTTCGGAGGAACATTTCTAAGGAATACTTCTTCCAAGACAGATCGTAGTAATTTCAAAATTCTTTGTCAGTACCACAATTCAAATGCATCTATTCTTTCTTTAATCCTCCCCATACATTATACAGCTTTCACACACATATAAAAGAAAATATCATGACTTGGGTTAGCTATACCTTAGACCTCAAAGGGACATAAAGATGTCTTGATGGCCTTTAAAACTTTAAAGAAATATTTTGTAGCAGATTTGCCTAATGAAATATGTAATTTGATTATTTGACTGTTGTTTCCAAGAGTGTTGATTGAGAATCCAAATAACATGAATTCTTGACACTTTAATCTTTGTTTTATTTATCATGATGTTATTTATTGGTCCAATTGTGAGGATTGTTCTTTTCTTTTTATATTGAGGTGCAATTCATACTGAAGGCTCTAGTCTTCAATTTTCCTCAGTAAGTATTTCAATTCCTCTTCACTTCCAGTAAGCAAAGTTATATCATCTGCATATTACAGGTTGTTAATGAGTTTTCCTCCAATCCTGATGCCATGTTCTCCTTAATATGATCCAGCTTCTCATATTTTTGCTCAGCATAAAGATTGAATAAGTATGGTGAAAGGATCCAAACTAGACACATGCTATTCCTGATTTTTAACCAGTCTGTATTTCTTTGTTCTATTCAAATTGCTGCCTCTTGGTCTATGCAGTTTCGTCATGAACACGATTAAAAGTTCTGGAATTTGCATTCTTCAAAAATGTGATCCATAATTTATGATACATGCAGTATAATGCCTTTGAATAGTAAATAAAAATCAAGTAAACATCTTTCTCAAATTCTATACTTTCAGTCAAGATCCATCAGACGTCAACAATGATATCCTTCATTCCACATCTTTTTTTTTTTTAACTCTGATTTGATTTTCTGGCAGCTCTTTATCAATGTGCTGCTGCAATCATCTTTTAATTATTTTCAGCAAAATGTTTAGTTGCATATTGTTCAATTACTTTATTAATGATATTGTTCAATGATTTATGCATTCTCTTGAGTCACATTTCTTTGGAATGGTAGCAATATGGATCTCAGTCAGTTGGCCAGGGAGTTTTCTTCCAAATTTATTGGCATAGACAAGTGAGAACCTCCAGCACTGCAACAGTTTTTGGAAATATTTCTATTTATATTCTGTATATTCCTGGAGTCTTATTTTTTGCTCATGCCATCAGTGCAGCTTGGAATTTTTCCTTCAAATCATCAATTCTTGATCATATGCTAATTATTAAAATGGTTGTAGGATATACTAAAGATTGTATTTTTAACTCTTGTGTACTTGTTTTAATTTTCTTCAGCTTCATCCTGAACTTGCACATAAGCAAGTTCCACAGTCAGCCTATGACCTTATTTTGTCTGATAATGTTGAGCTTATTTATCATCTCTTTCCACAGGTGAAATCACTTTGATTCCTGTGTATTCTATCTGGTGAGGTTCTTGTGTAAAGTTATTATTTATGTTGATGAAAAAAGGTACTTAAAATGAATATGTCATTAGTCTTGCAAAATTCTATGATGAGATCTCCAGCATTATTTCTATCACTAAGGTCATATTTTCTGACTAACAAGCCTTCCTCTTTATTTTCAACATTTGTATTTCAGTCATCAAAAATGTTAAATACTTCATGATTGTGTGTTTGCTCAAATTCAGACTGAAGAAATTGGTATAATTCCATTTTATCTTCATTGACTTTAGTGGTTGATGTATAAATATGAATAATATTTATATTAACTGGCCTTTCTTATAAAAGTATGCATGTTATCCTATCAAAGATAGCAATGTAATTAAAGATATATCTTGGGTTGCTTTTTTTCATGATGAATGAAACACCATTTGTCTTCAATTTTGTCATTCCCAACATAATAAATCATATCAATTCATTTAAATTCACTAATGCCTTGAATAGGGGTTCTGGTGTGGCTGTAGGACAAGCACTGGTCTGCTAACCATGAAGTTGTTGGTTCAAACCAACCAGCTGCTCCTCAGAAACACTATACAGGGTTGCTATGAGTCTGAACAGACTCAACAGCACTTAACAATTAACAAAAGCTACAACAATGCCTAGAATATTCATCTTTTATGTGTTGCATTTTGTTTTTTATGACATCCAGTTTTCTTAGATTCATCATTAATACATTAAACAATCTTATTATTAATGGATACTTGCATCTGTTTCTTCTTATTTTGAGTTGTACTCCAGGAACAAATGAAAGTCTTGAAAACTTTGCTCCAACCACATCATTAAGTCAACTTTGCTTTGAACAGGAAGCTCTTCTCATATTTTGAGAGTCTTCTAGCCTGCGGGATTCACTGTCTGGCACAATCTCTGAAATTGTTCTCTCTATTCATATGATTTTCTGTGGTTAACCCTTCAGAAGTAATCTCCCTCTTCCTAACCTTTGTTTGGAAATTCCACTGAAACATATCCATCATTGACTCTGCTAGTGTTTAAAATACTCTTGTCATAACTTCCTGTATCAAAACACTATCTATCCAGCATGGATGAATCAGCTGGTATCTAAAATAATGGTGACATAGCTTCCAATATCACAGCAACACTTAGGCCACCACACATGAAAACTGACAGATGACAGGTAATTTAGGCCCATACTGCTTATCAGTTTTATATTAATGATATTTTTCCTCACATCCAAGATACAGTTTTGCCAAGGTATTTTAATTTTAGTGGAAAATCTAAAACAGTTCCTACACTTCTAAATTATTTCAAAGAAACTATACAATGCAAATATAATAACAAGAGTTAATCTAATTATATCATAATTAAACGTTTTATGGAGTATTTTGTTGTTATAATCATGTAGTTATTATCATCATTATTATTATTATATCTCTATTGCTATGAGTTGGATTTGACCAAATGGCAATGTATTCACTATCTTTGCAATGTCTGGGTGGTATAAATGCTTCATTTTCTTGGCTATTAACCAAAAGATTAGAAGTTCTAATATACACAGATATGACTTTTCTCACAAGAAGAAAGCTTGGTGATCTGTATCTGCAATGTCAGTCATTGAAAACTCTATAGAGCAGTTCTACTCTGGCACACATGGGGTGGTCATGATTGGGAATTTACTTGCAGGCAACTCTCTAATATTTTATTGTTAAAATATTATTTACTTGCTAAAAGGAGACAAGTTGTTTCAATTTCTTGTTAGTACTTTTTCAATTTCTACTTCTATTTCTTCCTTCCTTCTTTCCTTTCTGAAACTGAGATAGATTTTTAATTTTAAACCTGTGGCTTTCTTTAATTCTCTCCATTTTATTTCATGGCTTTTTAAAGAAAATACTATTTTTGAGTCAATAATTTTAGCAAACCAGGTAATTACAACATTATTAGAAGTTGACTAAAACGATTTTTTGTTTGTTTCAAAGAGTTAAAAATGTTTTTGTTTTTTTCAAAATGTCTTAAAAGACCAACAACCACAATTTAAAATAACCTAACATTTTTTGCATTTGGGCCATGGTCAAGACATTTGGATTACAAATACTTGGCGAACTTTAAAGAAATTCATGTTTGTGGCCATTCCAAAGAATGGTAATCAAAAGAAATATTAAAATTATATGAAAATATCATTGATGTTACTTACATATTAGCAAAAATTTACTGAAGATTATTCAAAAACAGATATAACCATACACTGACAGGAAACTTCAAGGAGTACAAACTGGATTCATAAGATGTGTAATAAGTAATATCATCACTGATGTCAAATGGATCTTGGACAAAAGCAGATATTGATAAAAAGATGTTCCCTGTGTTTTATTGAATCCACAAAGGCATTTGAGTATGTGGATTATAATAAATTTTTTATAACATTACAAAGAACGTGAATGAAAAGACACCTAATTGTTCTATGCAGAAATGTACATAGATTAAGAGACAGTCCTTTGAAAAGATCAAGGGGATATATTTGGTTTAAAATTGAAAATGTTTGTGGCATAGTTGTATCCTTTCACTTTATTTATTCTATCCTTATGCTGACCAAATAATATGGAAACTGAACTATGTGAATAAGAATGCAGCATCAGGATTGGAAGAAGTTTCATTAATAATCTGTTCTATGCAGATGGCTTAACCTTCCTTGATGAAAATAAAGAGGAGTTGAAGCACTTACTGATGTAGATAAACACTACAGTCTTCAGTGTGGATTATACTTGAACATGAAGAAAGTAAAACTTTCTAAAAGTGGATCAAAGAATCATATCATGATAAATGCAACACATTTGAAATTGTCAAGGTAAATAATCAATATTCATGAACATGGAAGCAGCAGTGAAGAAATCAGAAAATATATGCCGTTATATTTTTAATGTTATATTTTTAACGTTTTTGAAAATGTTAAAAAAAGAGATGTCTCTGAATGGTAAAGCCAGATTATAAAAAAGAACACTAAAGAATTGACCATTTCAATTTTGGTGTTTAGGGAAAAATATTTAAATGCCAAAAGAATTTTTAAAAATCACTCTTGAAGAATACATAACTGGAGTGTTCCTCAGTAGCAAGGATGATGAGATTTTATCTTCCTTAATTTGGACATGGAGTCCTCATTTTACATTGTAGGATAAGTGCTGAACTGCTAACTGCAAGTCTGTAGTTCAAACCTATCAGCCGCTTCTCCAATACTATGATTTGTAAGTCCACAGAATTTAAAACAAAACAACAACAATCTAGACACAATCTCAGTTGGAAGTAGTATCTGGAGAAGGACAAAATGTTTAGTAGCATAGGTTAGCAAAAAAGAGGAAGCTGCTTAATGTGATGGGTGACACTGTAGTCTGCCAACAACATGCTTAACTGTAACAGCAACTGTAAGCATGGTGCAAGATTGGACAATATTCCCTTAAGTTATTTGTAAAGTCAAAAAGAGTCAGAGCTGATTCAACATTAACTAAAAACCATAAAATGAATCACAGTAAGCTCAGCAGTTACTAACACAACGATTGACTTAAGAAATAGACATAGAAAATGTTCATTAAAGGCAGAGAGTTTTATCTCATTTATTTACATTTATCTTTTAATCTCACTCCTGCCTTCATCATTTGTCAATCAAATATCTTAGAATTTTCCATCCCCATCTCATTAATGAATATCCACACATATTTTTTCAGTTGCGAAATACACAGCCTTCATTGAATCTGTTAATCCATATGCCTATCATGAAAGGCAAAGGGTTAGGGTTAGATTAGTTGAAACCAAGAAAAGTCATGCCATCCATGGATGCCTGATTTTCATAAAGCCTCATATATGTTCAAGCTGGATTCAGAAGAGGCCGTGGAA
>NW_006408746.1:4911451-4913268 GCF_000296735.1 Chrysochloris asiatica | reverse complement strand
AGATAGATAGATAGATAGATAGATAGATAGATAGATAGATAGAGATAGAGATAGAGATATAAAGAGAAGTTTACAGATCAGGTGAACCAAGATCTGCATGTGAGTCTAACAGGCAGATGAGCAGACAAGAAATAGAGCAGGCCACTGTTCTGTTTCAAAGCTCCGGAGGTTGGAGGACAACCCAAGTATGAGATATCCAGATCTAGGTGACAAGACAGTAAGTTTTTCATTTCTATCCATTATATTGGGAGCAATCTACCCCCACCCCTCCCAAGGAATCCTCCTTTCAATTGATTAGCTGCTCATAGTTAATCATCACAGAGTTAACTATGCCTGTATTAGATTTCACCATAGGGAGAACCACATCTCAACTTTCAAAAACCTTAACTCTCACATCCATGATTCTTTCAATATTCTTCTTCAACACGATCATTCAAATGCATCAATTACTCTATGGCCTTCCTTATTCAATCTCCAACTCTCACAAGCTTATGACGTTATTGAAAATATCATGACTAGGGACAAGTGATCATGAGTTCTCAAAATGACATCTTTACTATTTAACACTTTAAAGAGTTCTTTTGCAGCCTGTTTATCCGATGCAAAAAAAAAAAGAAAAGTGTTTAGTTTCTTGATTATCCCTCCATGAGACTTGACTTTGGATCCAAGCAAAATTAAGTATTTGGTAACTTCAATAATGTTGATATTTATTGGTTCACTTGGGAGAAGTTTTGTTTTCTTTATATTGGGTTGTAATTCACAATGAGGGGCTTATATCTTTGATTTTCAGCAGGTATTTCATGTCCTCTCTGGTCCCAGCAAGCAAGGTTGTGTCTTCTGCATATTGCAGATTGTTAATAAGTCTTCCTCTAGTCCTGATGTCATGTTTTTCTTCATATAATCTAGCTTCTCAAATTTGCTCAGCATACAAATTGAATAAATATGTTAAAAGGGTACAACTCTGATCCATAACTTTCCTGACTTTAAACCAGTCATTATCTCCTTGTTCTGCATGAATGACTGCCACTTGGTCTATGTGTATGGTCCTCATGAACACTATGAACAGTTCTGGAATTCCCATTCTTCTCAATGCAATCCACAGTTTGTTATGTTCCACACAGTTTTTGTGTAGTCAATAAAAAGAAGTAAACATCTTTCTTGATATTGCTTACTTTTAGCCAATACCTATCCAACTTCAGCAATGATATCCTTTGTTCCATTACCTCATTTGAATTTCTTGAAATTCCTTGTCAATGTACTGTTACAACTGCTTTAGAATTATCTTCAGAAAATTTTAGTAGTGTGTGATAATAGTGAAATTGTTCAATAGTTTTCTTAACATTTCATTGGGTCACCTGTTGTGGAATAGGCACAAATACAATTGCTTTAAATGCTCTATCAGTTTGTTGAATCATTTCGATTTGTATTCTGTTAATTCCTGGAGCCTTAATTTTTGCCAATGCCATCAGTGTAGACTGAATTTATTCCTTCACTATCCCTAGTTCTTGATCATATGCTATCTCTTGAAATGGTTGAGCATTAACCAATTCTTTCTTGTACAGTGACTCTGTATATTCCTTCTAACATTTTTTATGAATTCTGCATCATTTATCATTTTTCCAAAAAAAAATCTTTCAGTATTTCAACTTTGTCTTTCTAGAGATGTCATTTGAAAATTTCAGTTCAGCTATTTTTCACATCATCATTTCTTCCAGTAATTTAGCTTAGCTATGGTAGCGTAGTGGTTATGAATTGAGCTGTGAACCGCAAGGTCAGCAGTTCAAAACTACCAGCTGTTCCGCGGGAGAAACATGAGG
>NW_006408746.1:4908584-4911141 GCF_000296735.1 Chrysochloris asiatica | reverse complement strand
CTTGTTTTAAGTTTCTTCAGCTTACATATAATAAAGTTCAGCCCCTGTACTTGTTTTGGCTAATGTTATTGAGCTTTTCCACCACCTTTTCCCACAGATGTAGGCAATTTTTTATCTGTGTATTCCATCTAGTGTATAAATCACCTTTCATGAGATTGCAAATGACATTAGCAGTGAACAAGTCATTGGTCTTTACAAATTCTATCTTGCATCATTTCTAGAAATGAGGCCATATTTTCCAACTACTGATCCTTTGTCTTTATTTTCAACTTTCACATTCCAATCACAATATCATCTTGAGTACATGAGTACAATATCAATATCATCTTGAGTACATGTTTGATCAATTTCAGTCATTTTTGTAATAGTAGCACTAACTCATCTTCCTTGCAGGCATAGGGATGTTATCCCATCACAGATAGTATTGTACTTCAAGATAGATCTTTAAATGTTCTTTTTGATGATTTATCATTTCTCTTCAATTTATCATTCCTAGTATAGTTAACTATGTGATTGTTTGAATCAAAATAGCCTATCCCAGGTCATTTCAGGTCACTAATGCTTAGGATGTCAATCTTTATGCATTCCATTTCACTTTTGAATACTTCTAATTTTCCTAGATTCATACTTTGTACATTCCTTGTTCTGATTATTAATGAATGCTTCAAATGTTTCCATTTATTTTGAGTTGGGTCCTTCATCAAATGAAAATCCTGAAGCCTTTTCTCCATCCATGTCATGAAAAGTCAGCTTTACTTTGTGGAGGCGGCTCTTCACCTGCCATATTTTAAATTTCTTCCAAAGAGAGTGGCTCATCTTCTGGCATGGTGTCAGACAACCCTCTGCTATTATTCAGAAAGTTTTCAGTGACTAATCGTTCACAACTTATCTGCCTTTGTTCTACCTAATCTGTCTTAGTCTGAAAGTTCTGAAAAACCTGTCCACTATGGATGACCCTCCTGGTAGTTAAGATACCAGTGGCATAGCTTCCAGCATCACAGCAAAACATAAGTCACCTATAACAAATTGACAGATAAGTATTGTTTTTACCTGTAGTTCTAAGAAAAGGAAGGAAGGAAAAAAATAAAGAAACTATGATTCATAGTACACTTAACTATATGATATTGATTTTATTTTTATACTGAATACTATAATAAAGTAATTAAATAATTTATCACTGTTTATGGGGGAGTCCTGATGTCATGCTATAGGATAAGCACTGGACTGCTAACCACAAGGTCATCAGTTCAAACCTATCAACCATTCCTCAGAAACACTATACATAGTCTCCAGGAATGGAACCAACTTGACGGCAATTAATAATAACAACAACATGAGGGAGCACAGTAGCTCTATAGTATAAACACAGGACTTAGAATCACAAGGTTGTGCACACAAGCTCCTCTGTAGGAAGAAGATGAGGCTTTCTGCTCCCAAGAAGATTCAAAGCCTTGGAAACGGTATAAAGGGTCACTTTGAGTCCAAACTGAATAAACAGCTCTTAATAATAACAACTTGTTTACAAAATGTATTAAAGCTACATGTCAATTGTTGATGTCACATGGTTGTTAAGTGTTCTCAAGCTTGTTCTGATTCAGAGTAACTCTGTGTACAAACAAAAGGCTGGTAGAATGTACTCTTTTGTTGATGGGTAATGCATGGAGAGGATTGTAACCATGGCAATGAAACAATATATGATAGGATGAATGTAAAACTAATGTTTTCCCATATACCCATGTAAACTATCACATAATTCACAATAAAACTTTGTAAACAAAAACAAACAAACAAACAAAAACAGAATATTTCTTGATGCTGGACCATCCTCACAATCGTTGTTTTGTTTGACCCTACTGTTGCAGTTACTGTATTAATCCATATCAGTGAGGGTATTCCTTTTGTTGTTGTTGTTGTTGACTCTCCAGTTTGCCAAACATACTCCCTCCTAATAACGTGTCCCAAATGCCTGAAACTAAGTGTTTCCAACTACACATCTGACTTCATCTCTCTTATTCCAAGAGAGATTTCTGCATTGTTTTGGCAGTTATATATATCCGAATGATTGGAAGAGATCCATATTTGTGCCCATTCCAAAGAAAAGTGACCCAACGGAATGCAGAAATCATCGGACAATTTCTTTGATATCTCAAGCAAGTAAAGGTTTCCTAAAGGTAACACAGAAACAGCTACAATCATACATTGACAAAGAAGTTCCAGAGGTTCAAGTTGGATTCAGAAGAAACCGTGGAATGAGAGATATCATTGCTGATGTCTGATGGATCGTCGCTGAAAATGGAGAATATCAGAAAGATATTTACCTATGCTTTTTGATTACTCAAAGGCTTTCAATTGTGTGGATCATGACAAGCTATGGACAGCATTTAGAAGTATGAGTGTTCCAGAACACTTAATTATACTTCTGAGGAATCTGTACCTGGATCAGGAGGCAGTTGTTCGAACAGAGCATGGGAACACTGAATGTTTTAAAATTGGGAAAGGTGTGCAACAAGGTTGTGTTCTTTCACCATACTTATTCAAACTGTATGCTGAGCAAATA
>NW_006408746.1:4907471-4908033 GCF_000296735.1 Chrysochloris asiatica | reverse complement strand
GATGGCTAAACTTCATCTCTCATACTTTGGACATATTGTCCGGAGGGAACAGTTGCTGGAGAAGGATGTCATGCTTGGTAAGATGGAGGGTCAGAGAAAAAGAGGAAGACCCCCAATGAGATGGATTGCCCAGGTGGCATCATTGATGGACCCAAGAGTGGCAGCAGTAGTGAGGTTGGAATATATATATATGTATATACCTCTCCACCAGCATAACCTAAAAGATCAGTTCATCAGTGCATCAGTTTTCCTTATTCAAAGTCCAGATTCACATACATGTGATATGAATAAAAATATTATGACTTTGGTTTATTCAAAGTCCAGGATCACATACATGTGATATGAATAAAAATATTATGACTTTGGTCAGGGGCACTTTTATCCTCAAAACTACATCTTTGCTTCTTAATCCTTTAAAGAAGTATTTTGCAGTAGATTACCCAGTGAAACAAGTCATTTCATTTCTCAACTGATGCATCCTTGAACTTTGATTATGAACCCAAGTAAAATGAAATCCTTGACAACTCCAATCTTTTCTCTGCTGATCATGGTGTTGCTTATT
>NW_006408746.1:4906271-4907371 GCF_000296735.1 Chrysochloris asiatica | reverse complement strand
GAGCATTGTTTCGTTCTGCTGTGCATGGGGTCGCTATGAGTCGGTTCCAACTCGATGGCACCTGACAACAACAACAACAACAACATATATGTTCTATTCAATGGGCTGAATGATGACCCACTATTGATTAAATCAACACAGCATCATTTCTTCTTTTACTGTTTTCCTTGAATAATTGTCCTAAAAGACTTTGCACGTGGGGTGGTGGGGGTGGGGGGTTGGTTGCCAATTGATTATTATCTTGAAAATTTGTTCCTTGTTGATTGATCTCCAAAAGCAAAGCAAGTGCCATTGGAATGATTTGCTTCTGTTCCCAAGGCTTTGAGCTATCTGGTGCAAACCAATTGCAGTTTGATCATTTAGTTTTTAGGTGCCTTCCTACTTCTTCAAACTTATTCAATCTGCCTTTCCAGAGTCAGTCTAAAATTGTCTATATTGAGTCAAGTAATACATTGGAAGAACTCAGAAGATTAAATTCCATTTGAATCAAAATTTTAGTTACTTGTACTTTCACAGCAGTATTTCCAAAGAGAATATGATAGAGAAAAAAAATCAAGTTCTAATGTAATATCAATGCCAAACAACATAAGAAAATAAGGCTCAAATTACTCTTGAAGATGAATTGTATCAGCAACAAGGTGATATTGATCAAGAACAGAGGGTTTTTTTTTAGTGTGAGAAAGCCCTAGAATGCAAAAAAGGAAGAATAAAAGTAATTTAGCAAAAGCAGCATTTAGGCATTTCCTTACTTCACTATTCATATCCTCCTTCAAATGAGACACTTCCTAACATGCTCATTATAAATGCTCCAAGCTTAAATTTCAAAGATAATGCATCTCCAGGAAGTAAGGCAAGCTGAGTTGTCACAGGAAAAAGGAGAAAAATTGCTAACATGATTTGAGGGAGCTAATGAATGACAGAATGGAAATGTATAAAGAACTGTTTCCTTACAGGCTTCTTGTATTCGCAGATAGATTCCATTCCACAAAATCCCTCTATACGAACTTAAACAGGAAACCCAGAGTCAGAGCACATGACTCCAACCACATCAATCAAATGGGAATTTGATTCTATAATATATATTTTATATGATATCTAAA
>NW_006408746.1:4905295-4906171 GCF_000296735.1 Chrysochloris asiatica | reverse complement strand
CAAATATAATATCCTTCTCTAGCAACTAGCCCCTCCTACACTTGTCCAAAGTTATGAGAGATGCACTTTGGCTATCATGGCCTCCAAGAAGCACTCTGACTCCATTTTTTTCAAACACAGATCTGTTGGTTCTTTTGGCATCCCATGGTACTTTCAATATTCTCTTCCAACACCATAATTCAAAAGCATAAATTCTTATACTGTCTTCCTTATTCACAGTCCAGCTTTCGCACGATTATGATATTATTGAAAATACCATGGCTTGGGTCAGGCACACCTGAATCTTCAAACTGACATCTTTGTTTTTCAACACTTTAAAAACATCTTGTGCAGCTGATTTGCCTAATGCAATACGTCGCTTGATTTCTTATCTGCTGCTTCCAGGAGTGTTAATGATTGATCCAAAAAGAATGAAGTCCTTGACAACTTCAATTTTTTCTCCATTAATAAGAATGTTGTTTATTGGTCCAGTGGTGAGGATTTTCATTTTCTTTACATTGAGATGCAATCCATACCACAGGCTGTGGTCTTGGATCTTCATCATTAAGAACTCTTCACTTTCAGCAAGCAAGATTGCATCATCTGCATATCGAAGGTTATTCATGAGTCTTCATGAACATTTTTGTTATGAACACATGGCACTGCTAACCAAAAGTTCATCAGTTCAAATCCATCAGCCATTCTTCAGAAACATTTTTTTTTCATAATATCCAGCTTCTGAGATTATTTGCTGAGGATACAGTTTGAATACGGAATGCAGAAATCATCAGACAATTTCTTTGATATCTCAAGCAAGTAAAGGTTTCCTAAAGATAATACAGAAAAGTCTACAATCATACATTGACAGAGAACTTCCAGAGGTTCAACCTGGATTCA
>NW_006408746.1:4903340-4903818 GCF_000296735.1 Chrysochloris asiatica | reverse complement strand
GAAAGCCTTTGTGTAGTCAATGAACCACAGGTAAATATCTTTCTGATATTCTCTACTTTTAGCCAAGATCCATAGGAAATTAGCAATGATATCCATTGTTCCATATCCTCTTCTGAAACTGGCTTGAATCTCTGGAAGTTATCTGTCAATGTATGCTTGAAGCCATTTTTCTATAAGCTTTAATAAGACTTTACTCACTTGAGATATCAAAGATATTGTTCAGTGATTCCCGAATTCCACTGAGTCACCTCTCTTTGGAATGGGCCTAAATATGAATCTCTTCTAAAATTTGGCCAGATAGTATTCTTCCAAATTTCTTGGCAGAGATTAGTGAGTGCCTCCAGTGCTGCATCACTTTCTTTAAAGATTTTAATTTGTATTCCCTCAATTTCCAGTGCCCTGTTCTCTGCCAATTCCTTCAATGCACCGTGGACTTCTTGCTTCAGTATCATTGGCTCTTGCTCATATGCTACCTCTT
>NW_006408746.1:4900402-4901710 GCF_000296735.1 Chrysochloris asiatica | reverse complement strand
ACCTCCTCATTTTTTCTATTTGTTCTAGCATCTCTATCCTGGAGAGCAACTTTTAGAGTCTCCTCTGGCATCCATTTTGGTATTTTCCTTCTTTCTTGTCTTCTTAATAACTTTTTGCTTTCTTCCTGTTGATGTTCTCTATGTCATCACACAACTCCTCTTGTCTTCAGTCTTTAGTGTTTAATGTATCAAATCTGTTCTTCAGATGATCTCCAAATTCAGAAGGGATATATTCAAGGTCATATTTTGGCTCTTGTGGACTTGTTTTCATTTTCTTCAGCCTCAGTATGAGTTTGCATATGAACAATTGATAGTCTGTTCCACAGTCTGACCCTGGCCTTGTTTTGGCTGATGATATGGAACTTTTCCACCATCTCTTTCCACAGATGTAGGCAATTTGATTTTCTGTGTATTCCATCTGGCAAGGCCCATGTGTATAATCATCTCTTATGCTGTCTAAAGAATGTATTTGAAATGAACAAATCATTGGTTTGGCAGAATTCTATCATATGATCTCCAGCATCATTTCTATCACCAAGGCCATATTTTCCAACAATTGATCCTTTCTCTTTATTTCCAACCTTTGCATTCCAATCATCAGTAATGATCAATACATCTTGATTGCAGCTTGAAGAAGTTGGTAGAATTTTTCTATTTCATCCTCACTGGCTTTAGTGGTTGGTGCATAAATTTGAATAACAGTGGTATTAACTGGTCTTTCCTGTAGGTACATGGACATTATCCTATCACAGGCAGTATTGTACCTCATGACTTATCTTGATATGTTCTTATGACAATGAATGCAAAACCATTCCTCTTCAATTTGTCAATCCCATCAAAGTAAACCAAATGGTTGTCAGATTCAGAATGGCCAGTACCATCCCATTTCAGCTCACTAATGCCTATGATATCAATATGCATTCCATTTCATTTTTAACAATTTCCAGTTCTCTAGATTCATACTTCGTATATTCCATGTTCCATTATTAATGAATGTTTACAGCTGTTTCTCTTCATTTTGAGTTGTGCCTTATCAGCAAATGAAGGTCCTGAGGGCTTTACTCCCAAAAGCTTTACTCTTGTAATCACAATCAACTCTACTTTGAGGAGGCAGCTCTTCCCGAGTTGCATTTTTGAGTACCTTCCAACCTTAGAGGCTCATTTTCCAGCACTATATCTGACAGTGTTTCTCTGCTATTCATAAGGTTTTCAGTGACTAAATATTCAGAAGTAGTTCATCTCTCCCTATTCCTAGTCTGTCTTTGTCTGAAAGCTCATCTGAAACCTGTCCACCATGGATGACCCTGC
>NW_006408746.1:4895987-4900287 GCF_000296735.1 Chrysochloris asiatica | reverse complement strand
TATATATATATATATATATATTATAAAATTTATCATATTATCAGTTTATTTGATAATGATTTAAAATCTAATAACTTCAATTTTGAAAGTTTTACAAGTTAGTTTTATAGTCGACTTGACATTTGTATATTTGAATAGATGTTTTAGAAGATACAACACCAGAATTAAGAAAAAATACTAGTGAAGCATAGGAGCATGATACTTCCTAGAAAACCTAGGCAGTTCACTGGTTATTTTGAAGTTTTTAAGTTAAAATTAGAAAACTTTAAGATAAACATTATTTTTTGCAACTGTGAAGCCAAATTCATATTTTATTTATGCAATACAAAATCAAGACTCCAAAAACAAAGGCATTCCCCCTCATACTGGCATTCCTAGCTTTATGTTAAAATCACAGCTTTTATGCCTTTTTGAAGTAACTGTCCAAAGCATATTAGAAAAATGTGTATGTTCAGATATCTGTGTTTCCTTTTCTTTTTTCTGAAATGTTCATGCATAATACATTTTAATTTTAGAACTGCATGGAGATTTAGTAACTAGACATATGGGCATTAAATATACATGCTTGAAGGCCACTCAAACTCATGCAATGTGAAAGCCATTAATATCGTGCTGTGTTGCCTTCTTTTTTTATAACAATAAGTTGAAAGAATAGGACAAGTTGGTATTCTCATGGCCAAAGACAATGTTTTTTCTCTACTTACAAGTTCTGTGCCAGTACAAATTTCATGATAATAATTTGTCTGCTTATGTCAAACCCAGATCTTATTGTCTTGTTTTGTTTTGTTTTTTAAATTATATTCAGTCTGTATTTAATAATTGTTACTCTTTCTATAAAAGTTCTGAGGTCATTATTCCTGGGATTTCTTACATGCAGTTTATCTATTCTTATCAGTAAAAGATCTCTCCGTTTCTTTTATAACAATCTGAATATATTTTTTCTCTATCAGCTTATTATACAACTTTTTTTCATGTCTGGTCTCTACAGATCAGTTTCCAAGATCAAATAAATTATAAAACTCTATGTATAGACTCGGAGAGTCAAAATCTGCATCATATGTTAAACACGCTGAGAAAATTTTCAGTTAAGTATTTATGTAAACAAAGTTTCTTTTTTCCAAAATTTATTTGGTTACAGTACATCTTAGTTTTCCTAACATCCATGAAAATCTTAGGAAAACAAACTGATAGGAAATGCTACCCTAGATTCTAATCTCTTGAACAGCTGCAACTCTTGATTTTTTGGCAAACTACTTTTTTAAAACTATTCAAGATACATATTAATGGTAATAATGTAGTATTCAGGGCAGAAGCACATTTCTAATTACAGACATAGAAAAATTTGGGTGATTTATTCCTTTTTTATGCCTTACAGGTATAAACTGGGATTGACATAGACTTCCAATAGTGAGAGAAATTCTTCATCAATATATAAAATTGATGATTACCATTTGATTTTTACATTAAAATTACAGAGCCATTCTTTTCTGTTTTTGTTTTTGTTTTGTTTTGTAGCTGTTGCTCACCTAGAGAAATTTTATATATAAATAGGAAGAATTACATACATGACTATTGTGAAACATGGAGTCATTGGTTGGCTCAAAAGGACACAATTACTAATAAAAAGATTGGTGTTTTGAACACAACCACTCGCGTCTCTGAAGAAAAGCCTGACAACCTGCATCTGAAAAGTTGTATCTTGAAAATTCTATGGAGTGCAATTCTCCTCTGCTCACCTAGTGTTGCCAAGATCTGTAACTGACTGATAGCATCTGGTAAAACTATATAATGAAACTAACCAATCAGTGTAAATATACCTCTAAAGTTTAAAGTTTGATTAAAGAAAATACACAATAAAAATTAACAATAGAAACTTTTCAAATAACATTGTGATCCAGAGCTCTTTATAAGAAAGGACCAATTCAACTGCAGTATGCTTCTTCACTTCATACAGCCTACCAGATGACTAAGGCAGAAACTTCTTTCTCACCCAGTAGGACACTTGCAACACTTTCTTTTTCCATCTGTTTTCTATGCAGTATATTTAGAAAACTGGTTAATGGAGCAAAATTGAGACCAAGAACAACTTGTATCTGAAAGACAAGCATTCTGCAAAGGATATTCAATGTAATAGGGTCAATTCTGACCCATAGCTTCATTGTAGGACAGAGTAGAGCCACCTCATAGGGTTTCTAATGCTGTAAGTTTTTAAGGAATCAGGCTGTCACATCTTTCAACTGCAAAGCAGCTGTAGGATTCAAACCATCACACATTTTTTCACATCTGAGCACTTAATGACTGTGCCACCAGGGTGTCTGTATTTTCAAAAGTTTGAATTGATTTCTGGTGTGGTGTTGTGGGCTAAAGCACTGAACCACAAGGTCGTTTTGAATCACTAGGTCAGTGGTTCAAATTCACCAGTCATTCCTTAGGAACTCTATACAGGGTCACTATGAGTTGAGACCAACTAGATGACACTTTACTACAGCAACAATACAAATGTATTTGCTCCTAAATAATAAGAAATTGATAGCATTATTAATATCTTTACAGAGAAATTAGTTGTTATTGTTATTGACTGCCATTGAGTCAGTTCCAACTCATAGTGACGCTGGATAGGGTTTCCAAGGAGCAACTGATGGGTTTGAACCACCAGCCTTGAAGTTCAAACTGACCTTGCACTACACCAGGACTCCTAAAAAGAGAAAAGATTGTGACAAAAAGCAGTGCAAAAAATTACACCATACTATCCATTCTGTAGCACTCACTACTTAACTGGGTTTAATAAATGTATTGTAATGCCACACAGAACTCAGGCATCACACTTACAGTTATGGGGTTCTTCCTGTAATGAAATGATCAGCACAGTTCTTGCAGTTGAGAAAGACTCTTCTCAACCATTTCCACAGAAAGCTTTTGTCTGCCCTGCCAATGTTAGAAAGCTCTTTAAAGACTGCTGATAAGTGCTCACAGAACAACAAGACTTCTGCCATAAGTCTTAGTCTTAAAGGCACTCAGTTTTACCTCCATGGGTCAGCAAACCTAACTCTGAAGTTTAAAAAAAATTACGTTCATGGAAGCACCTTGTTTTGTAAACAAACTTCCTGACCAAAATCACTCAAATTTACATAATTCTCGAGCTTTCCAGTTCATTGTTCTGTCTGGTGCTTTGGCTATTGGTTCTGCTGCTGCTCTTTTGGTGTCACAGCTTTCTGTCCCTGGGTTGAAGAGTTTAATGCTCAGTATCCCTGGGTGAGTGGAAGAGGGGGAAAGACATCAATCAAGACATGGGCTGAGTTCAACCACATTCCATAGATGCCTGTTGACCTGGAGATGAGAGAGAGAAGAGGAAGTGCTCATTGATCCAAAGTATGGTGAGACCTGGGGACACCTGAGCCCATGGACAAGGACATAGCCACAGAGGGCTAGAGCTGAGAGTGAAGCATCCAGCTAATATGAAGTGAGGGGAGACACACAAAAACACCCAAACTTGCAGATAGTACTTATTTAACCTAGCCTTCATGCCTTAACAACCAAAACTTGAGTAGAGGAAGATAAAAAAGGAAATAATTTTTGATAAAGGAAATGAGGGTAAATTGAGACAATTTAATGAACTTGACCTATACTCATGGAGTAGTAGCTCTAAATACCAACAGAGAGGGAAGGAGTCTTCACATCAAGTATCAGGGTAGATAGGGACAGGCAACTTAGACATTGCCTACCTAAAATGAGGGGACAGTAAAGGCATGAAATGATTGGCTTACAAGATTTTAAGAGGGTGTGTGTGAAGACTGAGTTCCCACTGAATAGGTTTCATATTGCATATATGGGTCTGATAAAAAGAGATTGATATAAGATTCTTGTGATTCAATAGCAGCACATTGTTATCATGTCTAATTGCTACTGTCACAACTATAAAGGTAGAAGCTTTGTAACAAAAATGGGAGAGTAGTTAATCTTACTGTCCAGAAACAGAGGACCCTAGGACCATCAATGGAGAAGAGCACAAGTGGATTGCAGGACCTTATCCGGAGAAGCAGTGACACCAGAGATGGAAGCAATAATGGGTACATGGAGAGAGGGAGCAGCTGAGGACTCTAGATTCATGGAAAGGGAGGGACTGAGTGATGCGGCCAGGAGGTAGATTTTAAGAATGAAACCTTGAAACTTTGTAAGCCAGTCACTTCATGACTTTACTGTCCCCTCATTTTAGGTAGGCAATGTCTAAGTTGCCTGTCCCTATCGACCCTGATACTTGATGTGAAGACTCCTTCCCTCTCTGTTGGTATTTAGAGCTACG
>NW_006408746.1:4892812-4895312 GCF_000296735.1 Chrysochloris asiatica | reverse complement strand
ATATGCTTTGCTTCATTACATGGCTGCAATCCCCTCCACGCACCAACAGTTAACAGCATTTACCTCTGTTCACTTTAACAACTGCATTCCTCCATGTGTCTCCTGCCACACCAATCGTTCCTCTGCCAACCTTTATCCAGTTGTATATTGCCTGCCCCATCATCCATGTCGACACATGTCTACCCTCTAACACATGTATAAAAAATAACACTCAGGAATATATAATCACTTAAACAACCACAGGACGTATTCAAGAAGCCAGTCTCCTGGCTGCCAGCACACAGCCTTTCTCTTTCTATGAGTCTAGAGTCCTCAACTGCTCATTCTCTTCATGCCATCACCTCTGCTTTCAACTCTGATGTCATTGCTTCTCTGTTCATCTCTGGTGTCATTGTTTCTCCTGGTTAGTGTCCCACATTCAGCTCATAGTCTTCTCTCTTGATGGTCCTAGGAGCCTCTGTTCTTGGAATGCAAGATCAATTACTTTCCCTTTTTTGTTACAGAAACTCTACCTTTACAGGAGTGAAGATCACAATTAGGTATGATTACAATTACTCACTACTGAATCAATGAACCTCATCCCCATCTGTTTTCACCCAACCCATCTAGACAAGAGGAAAACTATTCAGTGGTGATTCCACTTTCCCACACACACTCTAAAACTAAACTCCCTTTTGAAAACTTGTACTCCAGACATTTCCTGTCTTTTTAGCACCCCTCCCACAATTTTAGGTAGCCAATATCTAAGTTACTTGTCCCTATCAACCCTATGTAGAATAGACATAGGTTTGATCCTTGATATGAAGACTCCTTCCCTCTTAGTTGGTATTTTGAGATATTATATCCATAAGTATAGGTAAAGTTCATCAAATTGTAGCAACTTACACTTGCTTACTTTACTAAATTTCTTTATCTTCCTCTAGTCAAATTCTGATCATCCAGCCATCAAAGTTAGATCAAATGGGTACTATCTACAAGCTTGGGCATTCTTGTACATCATCCTTCACTTCATAATCAGTTGGATACTTCACCCTCAGCTCTAGCCTTCTGTGGCTAGGTCCCCATCTGTGGTCTCTGAAGTCCCCATGTCTCACTGCACTTTAGACCAATCAGCCCTTCCTCTTCTCTTTCTCATCTCCAGGTTAATGGGAGTCTATCGAATGTAGTCAAACTCACCCATATCTTCATTGCTGCCTTTCCACTATTTCTGCTAACAAGTAGACCGACACAGTCACCGGCAATCTTATGTGCCTTCAGTCTTGGAGGGGGGTGTAGTAATAATTCCTAATTTAATTTTCTGAAATAAGAAAGGCAATATAATATTACTTCTAGCATGATCTGTATTGAAAAGTTGAGTGTTCAATAAGAGATAGCTTTCAGTTCTCAGGAAACTTAAGTTCGTTCAAAAGATCTTTCTACAGCCAGCGTAGCTTTTTTGGCTCATCATCTGCAAAACTTATCTATCTTGGTGGAGTAAGTGCCAGTCTTAAGGTCTTTGTTCATTATCCAAGAAACTTAATTTGTACCTCATGTACAGTTCATAGCTTCCTTAGTAGTTGTCTATGTGGGTTTCTTTTGCTACATCTTTTCTATACAACATGAATCTCTGAGTAGTCCTAGTGTCTCCCACAAGGAAAGAGATTTTACAAAAGCATTAAAATCTGAAGTTCAAAGTGATGACTGAACATCTCTATTTTTGGAGTTACTAACTGCAGTCATCTAAGACCAACCCACAGTATATATATTTTTTTCTTCCTATTTTCATATACTATAGTGTCTTTTATATTATTCATTTAGCATTTATTTTCCAATAGCTTACTGAATGATCTATATTAATCTGGCCTGAGAAAATTATATTAATAAAATTACATATTTGAGTAACAACTTATATTTGTCAGTGCATGCTGGGATATATTTATGACTAAAGAAGAAGAAAAGAGGAAAAGAAGGGAAAGGGAAGAGTCCCTCCAGGTCCAGTTAAATGGTTTCATGCACTTCAGGACATTATTGTGCTTTTGCTGTTGGTGCTGAAATAAGGCAAATTACAAAGACTGGAGAAGAAATTTTTATTGGTAAAGTTAATGATATAGGAATATGAAATTTAATGATGAAATCTACATGGAAATCTTGCTGTTTTTCAAGGCCAAACTAATTATCATTTTTATTAAAGTGAAATGGTGAAACAGCTGTGCATGCATTTGTTTGTGTTATCTTTTCTTTGGAAGATTATTTTATAAACAAGAATGATGTTGTTCATTAGACTATAACAATGCTTAGTGCACCCAAAAGTCATTTTAATCAAGTGAAGAAAAATAGTAAAATTTAGTAATAAAAAAAAAAAAAGCAAAAGAAGAAGCCAGGTCTTGGGATAAGGAGAGACTGATAAAAGACCTTGCTTTGACCAAATCTCCTATGTCTCAATAAGAACTTCCCCTCACATCTCTGTAGTCAATCTACACAGAGAGAAGCAACCTTATTTTCTATGGTACTGACATAAAAA
>NW_006408746.1:4891404-4892414 GCF_000296735.1 Chrysochloris asiatica | reverse complement strand
TTATTAATAATATTTTATAAAATGTATAGAATTTCTAATATCAGAACACTTGTTTTGAGAGCTAGATAAATAGATATTTAAGAGAAGGAAATGATTAGAAGTTTCTTTAAAGATGCATTTCCCATGTTTCAAAAACTAACTCACTAGAAAAAAGAAATCACAAAATAGATTATGGTTTAAAACCATAGGAAACCCAAACAGTACATGCCTCGAATCTTGATGTTGTTGTTGTTAGGTACCATTGAGTTGGGACCGACTCACAGCAACCTTATGCACAGCAGAACAAAACATTGCCCGATCCTGGGCCAACCTGATACAGGGTCAAAAATACTCTGAGAGGGCATTGGCAACATGTCTTAACTTTCCATTAGCTAAGCTTTCTTTACAGTGTGATGTTTTATGACCAATGAGGCCTCTGCCAATATGAGGTCTAACTAGATCCTTTACAGGAACTTCATTTTAGCACTTTCCCAAAATTTAAAGTAATAATTTGCTAACAGTACCTTTTTGTTTTGTTTTGTTTAGCAAAGCAGATATAATCCCCATCAATAAGAATGCTTTACCTTAATAAGAATGAGGCAGTAAACAAATTAACAGGTGAACCCATACTTTATTGTGAATGTTAAATACTAGGAAGGAAATGCCCATTATGCACTGAGAGAAAATATCAGTTAGGCAACTATCAAGTATGAGGAATACTGGTGTGGCATTATGGGTTAATGCAACAAACGGCAAAGCATTTTTTACTTCTAGGTCGGAGGTTCAAGCTCACTAGCTGCACCTCGGAAACCCTATACAGGTTTGCTATAGGTTGGAACTGACTTGAAGGGATTTCATAACAACAACATTCAGATATGATAGACAAGAAAAAGCTTCCTGATAAAGTAAAAATAAAGCCAAGACCTGAAATAACAATCCCTGTAGAAATAGGGTTGTATTAATTCACCAAACTTATTCAACCTGTTTACTGAGCAAATAATCTGAGAAGCTGGGTTATATGAAGAAAAACA
>NW_006408746.1:4887870-4890240 GCF_000296735.1 Chrysochloris asiatica | reverse complement strand
AGGCAAATAGTCATATATACACAACCTTGGAACAAGCAGTGTTCTGTGTTTAAATAATGGAGAAATATACAGACTGAATGGGTAAGGATATATATGTATATATTGCACAAACATATAAGAGTTTAAAAGAACATATTTTTACATGGGTAACCACAGGGACGAAGTGGGACAAAGTTTGTTGCAAATTAGGAGGTTACAATCATTGAGATGAATCAAAACATATGATTCATTGAATGTTAAAATGCTCTTGTCTATAAACCTTCACTCAATTCACAATAAAAAGTTTTTAGGGAGATACAAAGGCAGCGACTCAGGGGAAGTGAGGCTAAGGTGGTGGTGGTGGTGGTGGTGGTGGTAAGAAGATGTCAGGCAAGGACGAGAGGCAGGGAAAAACTATTGCTGAGGATCTGGTCATCACCAAGCATAAGACGGGGTACTACTTCAGTCTTTGGTGGAAGCTTCCAGGTCAGGTGTGTCAGTATTGAGCTTGTGTGAAAAGGTGATTCCATGATTATGGAAGATACAGGGAAAATCTTCAAGAAAGAAAAAGAAATGAAGAAAGGTATTGCCTTTCGTCTTAGCATTTCAGTAAATAATTGTGTGTCACGTGTCCTCTTTGAAAAGCCACCAGGACTATATATTCTCCAGGAAAGTGATTTTGTAAACATTGACCTTGGGGTCCATGTAGATGACTTCATTGCTAATGTGGCTCACACTTTTGTGGTTGTTGTAGCAGAGGGGACCCTGTAACATGGTAGAAAACAGATGTCATTCAGGCAGTTCACATTTATGCTGAGGCTGCCTTACACCTGGTCAAACCTGGAAACCAGAACAAAGCAGTAACAGAAGCCTTTAACAAAGTTGCCCACTCATTTAACTGCACATAAATAGAAGGTATACTGTCACACCAATTGAAGCAGTATGTCATCGATAGAGAAAAAAAAAACATTTTCCAGAATCCCACAGACCAGAAGAAGAAGGATTATGAAAAAGCTGAATTTGAAGTACATGAAGCATATGCTGTGGATGGTCTTGTCAACTCAGGAAAGGCTAAGTCCAAAATGCAGATCAGAGAACCACCATTTATAAAAATGACCCCTATAAACAATATGGCCTGAAAATAAAAAAAAATTCACATGCCTTCTACAGTGAGGTGGAAAGATGTTCTGAGGTCATGTCATTTACTTTAATAGCATTTGAAGATGAGAAGAAAGCCCAGATGGGTTTGGTGGAGTGTGCCAAACATGAGCTACTACAACCATTTAATGTTATCTATGAAAAGGAGCTCTGGTAGCATAGTGGTTATGAATCAGGCTGCTAACCTCAGGGTCAGCAGTTCGAAACTACAAGCTGTTCCACGGGAGAAAGAGAAGGTTTTCTGCTCACGTAAAGATTTACAGCTAGGATACCCTATACAGGGTAACTATGCGTCTAACTGACTCCATGAAACATAACAACAACAACAACATGAGAAGGAGGGTGAAATTGTTACCCACTTTAAGTTTAGTTTTGCTCATGCCCAAAGGCCCCATGTGGTTAACCAGTGGTCCCTTTGAGCCTGACCTCTACAAGTCTGAGATGCAGGTCCAGGATGCAGAACTAAAGGCTCTCCTTCAGAGTCCTGAAAACTGGAAAACTCAGAAAAAAAAACAAAAAGAAAAAAAAAAAGAAGGCCTCCAAGATTGCAAAGAATGTCACTAGTGGGGAAACCATTACATCTAATGTTTGAATGAAGCTGCAGATTGAGGTAGGTCCTATCTCTCCAGCTTGCTACTCCTGCCTCATCCTCTTCCCACCACACCCAAAGCTCCATGAAGTGCAGTTTGTCTTTTTCATCTAGAACCACCAGCAGAGTAGGGTCTCCCTGCCCCAGTCCCCATCCCCCAACCCATCGTTTGCAACAACAACCAGCTCCAACTGACTCTGGTCCTGTGGGGACAGGCTTCACAAGCACTGAACACTACTTTAAATAGAAAAAATAAATTGAATAATAAAATCAGAAGTCAAAATCCATTGTCTTCAAGACATGCATTCTAGCCTTTTTCTACTACTATGCTTGGCTAAAAGGAGCTCTGATAGAGTAGTGGTTACAAGTGAGGCTGCTAACTTCCAGGTCAGCTGTTTGAAATGACCAGCCATCAATGGGAGAAAGATGAGGCTTTCTGCTCCAGTAAAGATTTACAGCCTCAGAAACTGGGTCACTAGAGTCGGAACCAACTCCACGGCACACCATTAACATGCTTGGTTAAGATTTGTGGCCCCACAACAGAACAACATTCTTTTTAGTGGAGAAAAGACTGAAGTTGTCGAGGATTCATTCTTCTTGGATCAACTATCAACACTCATGGAAGCAACAGTCAAGAAATCAAA
>NW_006408746.1:4886009-4886975 GCF_000296735.1 Chrysochloris asiatica | reverse complement strand
CACCGAACTCCAGGGCCCCCAAGGCCCAACCCGCCGCATAGCCAAGTCGCTGAGGCCCAGGGCCCTGGACGCCCAACCCGCCGTGTAGCCCGGTAGCCAAGGCCCAGTATCCCTGAGACCCAACCTGCCCTCATCCCGGTCCCCGAGGCACAGACCCCGGAGGCTCAATCCGCCCAACCCGCCCGCTGAGGCCCAAGCCGCCTGATGCCCAGCTGCTGACACCCAGTCCCCCTGAGGCCCAAACCACCTGCCCGAGCCCAAACAGCCCACTGCAGAGTCCCAGGCCCAACTGAGGCCCAAAAAAGTTACTCTGAGTTAGGCAATAAGGAGAGTGAAAAGGGAAGACCACATCCTGATCACATCTTCCTGGAAGTAATCAGAAAACATAAAAAAATTACCAAAACACATACTTAATTAATTATTAGGGCCACAGATAAACATTAAACATGTCCAAGAAGCAAAAGCAGATGTCCGTATCAGCACATGTCCAGAAAAAGATAAAATATCTGAGACAAATGAACCAGAAGTAGACCTTCTCTCCATGTTGGAAGGAGGGCAGGCCTTGGAGATACCTGAGAAAGAATTCAGAGAAATGATTATAAAATTTCTCAAAACACTTTACAATGGAGTTGAGAAAAATAAGGAAGAAGTCAGAAAAGTGCTACAGGAACAATCAAACAAGGTACATACAGCATTGGTAACAATTCAAAACCTACAGAAAGAGGTCCAAACAATCAACAACAAAATGGCAGAAATAGAAAACTCCCTGAAAGTGCAGAGGAGTAGAATAGATGAGATAGAAGGAAGAATCAGTGAGCTGGAAGACAAGTCTCTCAATACAACTAAGATAGAAGAACAAACACAAAAAAGGGTAAAAAATTCAGAGGAAGGTCTAAGATTCATGTTGGACAACATGAAGAGGAATAACCTAAGAATTATTGGCATTCCAGAACAAAATGAGTCACA
>NW_006408746.1:4884810-4885909 GCF_000296735.1 Chrysochloris asiatica | reverse complement strand
TTTTTTTTTTTCACATATAAGAGATTCTTATTGTCTGCTGGATCTGGAGCCTGCATTTATGAAAACATTCTTATCTATCAAATGAATCCTCACTTTTAAATCTTTAGTCATTTTTATTCTACAGGATTTTTTCATTTTCCCAAAGCTGCAAAGAAGTAATCCATCACAACCATGTCCTTTTCTTTAGAGTTAGTGTGAGATCTTCCTTTGCTTCATCTTCTACAAATCTGAGCTAGAAGTTCATCTGTAATTTGTTCCCTGTATGAAATATTCTGATCTCTGTCTTTTGAAAGAAAGACCAGGACTTAGAGGAGCAGGCTGACTGAAAAGACATTTCCTGGTTTTCTGAAGATGTGAATTTGATTGAATTTCTGGGGTTTGGGAAGGAAAGATGATGAACTTCAGTACCTCTGGCGTGCTTTCAGAGGACTTGAGGGTTCCCATTAACTAATGAGGTTTTTTAAACACATTGACAATGAGATGTAATTAAAATAAATTTGTATTTTGTCGTTTAAAAAAAATGTTTTTAAATGAGTTTTAAGAAGAAATCCAGGATTAGGTGGTAAAGGTAATATAGACAAAGGTGGGATTTTATTTGGTTAGCAATGCAAAGCACATTAACCTTTGTACTACAGAGATGTACTCTGAATTTATCTTAAATTAGATAACTCTATCTACTTTTTGAAGAATTGATTAGAAAATAAATTAGAAGAGACAGTAAAACACATGAGAAAGCCAAAGAAAATCAATAGAATGATTCAGGATAGAATTAATGGAGTATTTTCAAGGTTAATGGTAGTTGGCATGACCAGAAATGGAGCAACCAGAGAAGGAAATGGGAAGTTCAATTCAAAATGAAAGAAAAAATTCAAGATGAATGCCAATTTGAAACCGAGGAATATGGTACCATTTACAAAGGAAGGGAAAGATACACAGCAAGAAGTTTGTCTGGGAAAACCAAGAGTTTGATATTGAATACATTAAGTGTGAGATAGTTACAAAATATCCAAGTGTAAATTTGAAGTGGTATGAAGTAGACAATTAAATCTATGTGTCTGAAATTTAGAAGATGATATAAATCTAGAGAGTATATATATAT
>NW_006408746.1:4883101-4884389 GCF_000296735.1 Chrysochloris asiatica | reverse complement strand
GAACCTTTAATAGGGTTTCTGAGACTGTAATCTTTATGGAAGCAGGAAAGCTCATTTTTTTTCCATGGAACAGCTGCTGAGTGTGAATTACTGGCCTTGTAATTAGCTGTCCAGTCCTTATCCTAGCATGCCATCAGAGATATATATTTTTTTAAAGAAATAGAAATATTGAAATTACCTTGAGAATATATGTTTAGAAAGAAGAAAACTGAACCATGAATGAAAATCAGGGTCACATCAACATTTAAAGATTAGGTAAAAGAGGAGGACCATGCAAGGGATTTGGCAAGGAATCACTAAGAAGATAGGAGAAGCATGAATTTGAACAGGACAAACATGTGAAGGAAATTGCATTGGTTTTCATTCTGGTCAATGATTAGAAGGACAAAAAAGAGAATGTTGAATTTGTCGTATGGATCTGAAACCTTGATGGTAGTAGTTTTAGTGAAGTGATTTCAGACAAAATGTTAAGGGAGAAGAGAAAGCAGATATACAATGCCAGCTTTTGATGTTTTTATATTAGCAGGGAGGGAGAGATATCTTGGTCTATTTTAAATATTAAAGATACTAGAGTAATGATGCAAATGGTAATGAGCCAGTACAGACAGAAAGTAAATAATGTGGGAAAGAATCATTGAGAATAGTAGAGTGAAAAATCCTTAGGAAGGCACTAAGAGGATGGTTAACAAATTGGCCTTTTATAGTGGGATGACACCTCACTGGTTCTTTGAAAAGGAAATAAAAACAAAATGTTTTAAAATCAGGAAAGGTGTTTGTCAGGGTTATATTATTTCACCCACAGACTGCCAGAACTAGAATGATCTTGGAAGCAAGGACAGCAAGACTCTGTATCAAACACTTTGGACATTAAAGTGCATTGGAGGAACCAGTTCCTGGAAAAGGACACTTTGCTTTGTTAAGTAGAAAGTTATTTAAAAAGAGAAAGACCCTCAAACATATGGATTGACACAATAGTTGCAACAGTAGGTTCAAATATAACAAAGATCATAAGGATTGGGTGAAAGCAGGCGTGTTCTTCATGTTTTCCCTATGAATCAAAACCTACTCAACTGTACCTAACAATATTTTAGCTATATTGTCACATAACAGCCAAAAGACACAAGTTTAACGTTTTTCCTCTGATCTTTACATTTATTAGTAATTTTTCTATTCTCAGAGTGTTCAACAAAGCATCTATCTATATTATGTAGTAGTAGTGATTATGGACACTCTGGTTTTGATCCCTTTGTAAAGGAAAACACCATAATGTCTCCAACATGACTAATGT
>NW_006408746.1:4870068-4881890 GCF_000296735.1 Chrysochloris asiatica | reverse complement strand
CATCAGCAATGATATCTCTCATTCCACAGCCTCTTCTGAATCCAGCTTGCACCTCTAGAAGTTCTCTGTCAATGTATGATTGTAGCCGTTTCTGTATTACCTTTAGCAAAACTTTACTTGCTTGAGATATCAGATAGATTGCCCGATGATTTCCGCATTCCATTATATATATTCATCAAGTTGGTGATAAATATGTATATGTATATTCCTTTATATATATTCATCAAGTTGGTGATAAATATATATATTTTTATCACCAACTTGATGAATATATATAGGGTTCTGGTGTGACACTGTAGGATAAAGCTAAAGCACTGGACCGCAAGGTCCATTTGAACTGCAAAGTTGGCGGTTCAAACCCACCATATGTTGCTGGAAATCCTATGCATGGTCACTATGAATCAAAACCAACTTGAAGGCACTTAACACCAGCAACAAATAAGTAATAACTGCACTGGGAGAAGTGAATCATGGGATAGAGAGTTCACATGCATTGTAACAAAAATTCTTGATATTTTCTAATATGATCTATTAAATGATAAATGCATCCTTTCAATACTACCTCAAATATGAACTATGTTAAAATTTTATTTAGATTTATGTTAGCTTCTTTAGTCTTTTGCTTTATAATTTTAATCAGGAGTATGAAATCTTGGCAACCACTGATGTGTAAGAGTTTTGTACAGTAATGGCTTGTGTATTATTGCTATTCTGAAAGCTATTCCACTGCTGTTTCACATACCAGCAAGATCACCCATCATGAACAAATTTCAATGAAACGTCCATACTCAGCAGATTAAGAAGAAGGATAGGTAGTCCATTTCTGAGAGATTATCTATTGAAAAACTGAGTAAATAGCTGGAGAGCACTACCTGATATAATGCCATCAATAGAATCTACCATTGGAAGGCACTCAAAATACAAATGGGAAAGAGTTATCTGTTCTAATTAGAGTTTACCCTAATGATATGGATGGAGTAAAGGATTTGGGACATTCATATGCTAATGTTGCATGACTCAAAATGAGATGAAATAGCTGCAAATACCCATTAATAATTGGCATATGGAATGGATGAAATATGAACCTGGGAAAACTGTGAGTTGTTAAGAAATGAAATGGAACTCATAGAGATATTTGCTCAGCATACAGGTTGAATAAGTATGGTGTTAGTTGTAATTGATAATATTCACCATTTTGAAACAGACAATTATGTGCTCTACTATGCTAGCAATGAAAATTTGAAGAAGAATGATGTCACATTCATTGTCACAAAGAACATTTCAATATTTATCCAGAAATGCATTACCTTCAGTGATAGGAAGGTCACTTAAAACAACTATTATTCAAATTTACCCATCAGCCCCTAATGGTAAAGATGAGGAAACAAGACTTTTACTAATATTTGTAGTCTGAAATTCAGCACACATTCAATGAAAATCTATTGATAATTGCTGGTGATTTAAATGCAAACATTGGAAACAAAGAAGGGTCAGTATTAGAAAATCTGGACTTGATGTAAGAAACAATGTTAGAGATTGTATGATAGAACTTTTAAATACCAACACATATTTATTAGAAATAGCTTTTGTTCAACTATACAAATGGTAGCTAAAAACATGGACCTCATAGAGGAAATATTCAGGAATCAAATCAACTACATCTAACAAAAGAGGTGGTGGAAAAAACTCAGTATCATTTGTCAGAACAAGTCTGACAGTTTAACACACCATGAATTATTCATATACAAGTTCAGATTGAAGAACAAGAAAATTAAACAGATCCACAAGAGCCAACATATCACTTGGAGTATAATATATCACTTGAATTTACAGACCATTTCAAGAATAAATTTGATGCATTAAACACTAATGAATGAACCAAACAAGTTGTGGATAACATCAAAAAGCATCATTCATGAAGAAAACAAAAGGTCATTAAAAAGACAGGAAAGAAACAAAAGATCAAAATGGATGTCAAAAGAGACTCTTAAATTTACTCCTGAACATAGAAAAGTGAAAGGAAGAAATTATGAAGTAAAAAAGGTGAGCAGAAGATGTCACAAGGCAACTCAAGAAGACAAAGTAAAGTATTATAATGACATGTTCAAAGACCTGAAGTTAGAAAAGCAAAAGCAAAAAAGACACTCAACATTTCTCAAGCTGAAAGAATTCTGAAAAGTTCAAATCTCAAATTGAAATTATTTTGAAGGATTCTATAGGTAACATATTGAACGACACAAGAAGAGTCAAAAGAACATAGAAGGGATACACAGAGTCACTTTGCCAAAACCTGAATGGTTGATATTCAAATATTTCAGGATGTAGCATATTATGAAAACCAACGGTATTAAAGGAAGTAATACAGGCCGCACTGAAGATGTAAACAAACCTTCAGGATTTGACAGATTACCAATTGAAATGTATGAAGAAACTAATAAAACTCTAGAGGTGCTCACCTGCCTATATGAGGAAATTTGGAAGACAACTACTTGGCCAGCAGACTGGAAGAGATCCATATTGGTTACGAGTACAAAGAAAAGTGATCCAGAAGAATATGAAAATTCATGAACAATAGCATTGATATCACACACAAATAAAACGTTGCTCAATACAATTAAATAATAATTGCAGCAGTATTTTGAAAAGGAACTGTCATAATTTCAAGAGAAATTCAGAAGGGATTTTGAATGAGAGATATCATTGGAGTATTCAGATGGATCTTGACTGAAAGCAGAGAATACCAGAACGATGTTTACTTGTTTGTACTTTATTGACTATGCAGAGGCATTTGACCTTGTAGAGCATAACAAATTACAGATAAATGTGTGAATAATGGGAATTCCAGAACACTTAATTGGGCTTCTGGGAAACATACACAAGAAGCAGTTTCTTGAACAGAACAAAGATATATTGTGTAGTTAAAAATTAGGAAAGGTGTGCATCCAGATTCTTATTGCTTATTAAATCTGAATGTTTATTCAACCTGAATACTGAGCAAATAATTCAAGAAGCAGGATTCTGTGAAGAAGAAGTCAGCATCAGGATTGGACTCATTAACAAATACAACCTTGCTCCCTGAGAGAGAAGAGGTATTGAATCACTCACTGTTGGAGATCAAAGACTACAGTCTTCTCAAAGGATTAAATGTCACTTTAAAGAAAACAAAAATACTCACAATTGTAATAAAATATACAACAACATCATGATAAATGGGGAAAATATTGAAGTTGTCAAGGATTTCATTTGACTTGGATCCATAATCTATCCCCAGGGAGGCAACAGTCAGGACATTAAATGATATGTTTTACACTGGACATATCTGCTACAAAAGATTTCTTTAAAATGTTAAAAAGTAAGAGGTCACTTTGAAGACTTATGTGTCTGAGCCATGGTATTTTTATGCAAACACTGGAAGACAAAATAATTGATAACTTTGAATTATGGTTTTGATGACCAATATTAAATATACCAAGGACTGCCAAGGACTAAGACTGAATAAGTCTTAGTTGGAAGAAGTATAAAAATGGTCTTTAGAAGAGAGAACGGCAAGACTTTGTCTAAGATATTTTGTACATGTCATCAGGAGGGACCAGTTCCTGGAATAAAATAGCATGCTTGGTAAAGTGGAGGATCAGCAAAACATAGGGAAACCCTCAATGAGGTGGACTGATGCAGTAGCTGCTATAATAGGCATTAATATAGTAAAATTTTTACTGGGGATAGATTATGGATCAACAACAATTAATGACGACAATATGAAAATACTTTACCCCTCTGTCAGTTTTTCCTACTGTGTTGTCTTGTTTATTTCTGTCATGCTGGAAGTTATGCCACTGGCATTTCAAATAATAGCAGGGTCACCTATGATAGACAGGTTTCAGCAGAGCTTTCAATTAAGAAAGCACTTGGAAAAAGGAATATACAGTCTACTTCTGAGAAATGAGACACTGAAAACCTTCTAAATTGTAATGGAGCATTTTCTGATATAGTGTAAGAGGATGAGCTGTTAAGGTTGGTGGCAATCAAAATACGACTGGGAAAGAGCTACCTTCTCAGAGTAAAGTTGACTTTAATAATATGGATGGAGGAATGCTTTTGGGATATTCATAAAATGATATGACATGAAATGAAAACAGCTGAAAACATCCATTCATAATCAGAATGTGGAATGACCAAAATATGAATCACAAAACATTGATCACTTGTCAAAAATGAAGGGGAATACAAAAAGGCTATATCTTAGACATCAGTAAGCTGAAATGCACAGTTATTGGCTACTCTGAATTGGACAATCATGTAGTTTTCTATGCCCAAAGAGACAAATTCAAGAGAAATGGTGTCACATTCATCATCATAAAACATATTTCAAGATCTATCTTTAAGTTCAATGCTGTCTGTGATAGTATAATATCTATATATCTACAAGGAAGACAAGGAAATATAAGTATTCAAATCTGCACACCAACCACAAAAGTCAATTATGAAGAAATTGAAGAATTCTATCAATTTTTCATTTTTAAATTGATCAAGGATGCAACTAAGACACATTAATAATTAATAGTATTAGGCATGTGATCTACAACTCATCTGCCAATTTATAGTATTGTGTGGTTGTGATTCTGGAAGCTATGATAATGAGATTTTAAATACTAGTAAGGCCATCCATGGTGGATAGGTTTCAGCTGAGCTTCCAGACTACGAAAGACTGGAAAAAAGGAGACACAGACTACTTACAAAGATTTCATCACTAAAAACATTATGAATAGCAGTGAAACACAATCAGATACTACCAGAATTTTGAGTATTGAAACATGATGAAAAGTACCAGAATACTGTCAGATATAGTGCCAGAAAATGAGCCCCTCAGGTTGGAAGATACTCAAGATACAACTGGAGAAGAGCTGCCTCCTCAAAGTAGAGCTGACATTGATGATGTGAATGTAGTAAAACATCAGGGACCTTTATTTACTGATGGGGCACAAATCAAAATGAAAAGAAACAGTTGTAGACATCCATTAATAATTGGAACATGGTGTGCAAGAAGTATGGTGTTGTTGTTAATTGCCATTGAGTCAGTTTTGAACCATAGCGACTGTGTCTAGGGTTTCTGAAGAGCAGCTGGTGAGCTTGAACTGCCAATGTTGCAGTTCAAATGACTTTGCAGTACAGAGCATTAACCGACAGCACCACACCAGGACTCCATGCAAGAAGTATAAATCTACAAAAATTGGAAGTTGTCAAAAGTGAAATTTAACGCATATGAATCAATATTCTAGGCTTTATTGAGCTGAAATGGACTAGTACTAGACATTTTGAATCTGAAAATCACATGGTTCACTTTAACAGGAATGACAAATTGAAGAGGTGTAGCACTTATCTTCAAAAAGAACCTTTTTAAGATTTATCTTCAAGTATAACACTGTCTGTACTAGGATAATATCACAAAACTACAAGAAAGACCAATTAAAACAACTAATATTAAAATGCAAACAACAACCACTAAATACAGTGATGATGAAATTGAAGAATTCTACCAATATCTTCAGTTGGAAATTAATCAAACATGCAATCAGGATGAATTAATAATTAATGGAGATTGGAATGCAAAGGTTGGAAGGAAAGAAGGATCAGTCATTGGATAATATGGCCTTGGTGATAGAAACAACACTGTATGTTACATGACGGAATTTTAAAAGAACAATGACTTTTTCTTTGCAAATACATTTTTTACACAACATAAAAGACAACTATCCACATAGACTTCACCAGATGAAATACACAAAAATCAAATTGACAACATCTGTGGAAAGATATGGTGGAAAAACTTCATATCATAAGCCAAAACAAGACCAAGGGCAGACTATGGGACACACCATCAATTGCTCATACGCAAGTTCAGGCTGAAGCTGAAGAAAATTAAAATAAGTCCACAAGAATCAAAATATGACCTTGAACATATCCAACCTGAATTTAGAAAGCATCTGAAGAACAGATATGATGCGTTAAACACTAAAGACCGAAGACCAAAAGAGTTGTGGGATGACATCGATAAAATCTTACAGGAAGAAAGCAAAAGATCATTAAGAATGTAAGAAAGAATGAAATGACCAAAATGGTTGTCAGCAGAGAGTCTGAAACTTGTTCTCCAGCAGAGAAAGGCTAAGGCAAATGGAAGCAATATGGAAATAAAAGAGCTAAATGGAAAATTTCAAAGGTCAGCTCAATTAGACAAAGTCAAATACTAGAACAAAATGTGCAAAGACCTTGAGTTTGTAAACCAAAAGAGAAGAACATGCTCAGCTTATTTCAAGCTGAATTAACTGTAGAAAAAATTCAAGCCTCCACTTACAATATTGAAGGATTCTATGGACCTTGTGTGGTGCTGCGGGTTAATGCACCAGACTGCAAAGCCGTTTGAACTGCAAATTCGGTGGTTCAAGCTCACCAGCTGCTCCTCGGAAACCCTATACAGGGTTGCTATGGGTCGGAATTGACTCGATGGCACTTAACAAAAACAACAACATGAACTATTTTGAGGACTATTGAATGATGCAGAAAACATCAAAAGAAGATTGAAGGAATACACAGAGTCAAAATACACAATATCAAAAATAAATGATAGATGTTCAATTATTTTAAGATGTAGCATATATTCAAGAGCCATATGCTGAAGGAAGACGTCCAAGGTGCATTGAAGACAACTGGTAAAGAACAAAGCACCAGGAATTGATGGAATACCAATTGAAATATTTCAACAAACTCATGTAGCACTGGAGGTACTCACTCATCTATGCCAAGAAATTTGGAAAAAAACTATCTGGGCAACTGACTGGAAGAGGCCCATATTTATGCTCATTTCAAATATAGGTGACCCAATGAAATTTGGAAGTCATCAGGCAATATCATTAATATCTCATGCATGCGACATTTTGCTAAAGATAATAAAAAAATGACTGCAAAATACATTGACAAAAAACTTACAGAGGTTCAAGACAGATTCAGAAAAGGACATGGAATAAACGTTATCATTGCTGATATCAGATAGATCTTGGCTGAAAGCAGAGAATACAATAAAGATATTTACCTGTGCTTTATTGACTATACAAAGACTTTTGATTGTGTGGATCATAAGAATCTATGGACAACAGACAAGCTATGGACAATATTATGGAGTATCCCAGAAATTTAACTATGCTCATAAGGAACTTTTATGTAGACCAAGAGGCAGTTTGTTAAATCAGAACAAGCAAACACTGATTGTTTTAAAATTAGGAAAGATGTGTGCCAGAATAGTATTCTTTCACCAGATTTATTCAATCTGTATACTGAGCACATAATCTGAGACTGGATTATATAAAGAAAAGCATGGCGTCAGGATTGGAGAAAGATTTATTAACAACCTGTGATATGTAGATAATACAATCTTGCTACCTGAAAGTGAAGAGGCCTTAAAATACTTACAGATGAAGATCAAAGACCACAACCTTAGATGTGGATTGCACCACAATGCAAATGAGACAAAAACTCTCACCACTGGACCAATAAATACCATTCATATCAACAAAGAAATGATTGACATTGTCAAGGACTTCATTTTGCTCGTATTAACCATAAACACTCATTGAAGCAGCAGTCAAGTAATTTAATGACATATTGCATTAGGCATTTCTGTGTTCAAGACTTCAAATTGTTGAAGAGCAAAGATGTCAGTTTGAGGATTAAGGTTCTCCTCACCAAGCCATGGTACTTTCAATAATCTCATATACATGCGAAAGTTGGACAATGAATAAGGAAGAATTTATGCCTTTGAGTTATGGTGTTGGAGGAGAGTATTAAAAGTACCATGGACTGCTAAAAGAACAAACCAATCTGTGTTGGGAGAAATAAAGTTAGAGTGCTCCTTGCAAGCCCAGATGGACAAAATTTGTCTTTCATACTTTGGACATATTATCAGGAGGGCCAGGTCCTGGAGAATGGTACTATGTTTGGTAAAGTGAAAGGTCAGAGAAAAAGAGGAGACCCCAAACATGATGGATTGACACAGTGGCAGCAGTAATGGATTGAGCCTTAGGATTGATTTTGAACTATGGCACAGAACCAGGCAGTGTTTCTTTTGTGCAGAGGGTCTCTATGAGTCAGTACTGATTCTATAGCACCTAACAATAACAACAATAGTCCTTGTAGAAAAACATCATGTCTGATATAGTGGAGGGTCAGCAAAAAGGAGGAAAACTATAAATGAGATGGATTGGTAGGTACAATGGCAGCAGAAATGGGCTCAAGCGTAGCAAAGGTTGTGAGACTGTTGCAGGACTGGGCAGTGTTTCCTTCTGTTGTGCATAAGGTCACTAAGTTCACTCATAAGGTCACTATGAGTCAGTACCAATCCAAATGCATCTATGAACAACAACAAAGGAATGTGAATGTTGGAAGCAAAGAGGAAGGATTGGTAGTTGGAAACTATGGTCTTGATGATAGTAATGATGCTGGAGATCACACTATAGAATTTTTCAAATATAATGACTAAAGACCCTCAGTTATCTATGCCAAGAAATTTGGAAAACAGCTACCTGGCTAACTGATGGGGAGAGATCCATATTTGCGTCCCTTAAAAAAAAGTGACCCAACAGAATATGAAAATCATTGCTCAATACCATTAGTTACATACAAGTAAAATTTTGCTGGATAATTTAAAAACTATTAAAACAGTACATCAACAGAGAGATGCCAGAAATGCAAGCCAGATTCAGAAGAGGATGTTGAAGGACAGATATCATTGCTGATAACAAATGAAGCCTAACTTAAAACAGAGAATAACAGAAAAATGTTTGCTTGTGGTTTAAGACTATTCAAATGCATTCAACTTTGTGGATCACACAAATTAGGAATAACATTGAGAATAATGGGTGTTAAAGGACAGTTACTTATACTCAGTAAGAACCTATACACAGGCCATCAGGCATCACGGTTGTTGGAAGGCTCACTAACAACCTGCAAGATGCTGATGCGAAGAGGAAAATAAGTATTTACTCATGAAGATCAAAGAATACAGCCTACAGTATGGATTACAATTTAATGCAATGAAAACAAAAATCCCCACCAATATACAACATCATGATGAACAGAAAATAAATGAAGTTGTTAAGGATTTCATTTTACTTGCATCCATGATCAATGCTCATAAAAACAGCTGTTGAGAAATCAAAGGACAGCTCTGTGGTGGACTGGCACTGTTAAGTCTGTGGCTGAAAGGGTCTGCAGTTCACTGCATCAGGAAATCAGTTCCTGATTTATCTGTGGAGAGAAGGTTGAAAGGAATGACAAGGTTTTTCCCCAGACTTCATAAGGCCAAGCATGGAGAGCAGCATGCATATCAGTACTACCACATCCCCCTCTTGGATTTGAAGACTGTATTTCCCCATGGCCTGCTTCCTTGCTTTGAATTTCAAGTGAGTACATTCAAGGAAGCTTGCTTTATAGTAAATAAACCAGCCTTTGAGTTTCTGCATTATCTGAAAAATGCCAACTTTGCACATCCAGCTGTTCTGTATATTCTCTATGTGGAGAAGGAAACAGGAAAAACCCTTAATTTTGTCATGTTATTCATTTCTGTGCAAAATAAGATTGGCTGATACTGAATATAACAGATGCTCATTGTTGGGTAAAAAAATTGCCTGGATCTTCTGCAATCTATCTACAACAAGCAGCACTTGTATCAACCTTTAGAGACTTCAATCTGGCTAGAAACTTTCAAAACTTCAAATGAGCACTTTCTGAGTCAGATCAAAGTTCAAGAGAAGTATATTTGAAACAAGTGAGATAGCACTAAGAAAGGCAGCCCACTGGGAGAAGTAGTTGAACAGAGCATAAAGGGGGTGAAGAATGCCACAAATGCAACTGGAATTGTGTTGAAAAAGCCAAGAAGGCAAAGTTCTTCAGATAGCTTTCATTTCCTAGTGACAGTGGATGGAGTTAATGCTCTCTAGGGGATAACCATTCTGAATAGAAGATATAAAAGTTCAATTGCTTCAGAGGGACTAGCACTTATTTATAATCCTAGAATAACTCCCCAAAATGATTGGCATGGAGGTGCCATTGTGTTGACTTTGAGCCAGACTGGTTCACTCTTTAAGCCCCACTCAGCCTAACAGCCCCAGGAGCTGCTGGGAAAGAAAGGATTGGATTCAGTGGATCCCTTTATTACCATCCATTTTTCCAATAACAATCCAAAAAATTAGAAAGGTGTATTCAGTAATACTTGGAGAACAAATGGCTTCAACATGAGAAATCTCATACTGCAGAAGGGATAAAAGAATTGGTGTTTCTAAGCAATGCAAATCCTGGGCAGCTGGAGCGGCTCTTTGCCTACCTCTAGACCATGATCACAGCTGACCTGTAACACCCAGTCAGGAAAGAAATCACCACAGTCCACAAGACCTTCATTGGAATGGGATCTTTGTAAAGTGACTATCATGTTCCTGTTCCTGAAACTAGCAACATTTTATTAAATGCGCCTTTCACATTTAAGTTAATCATGGATCCTTTCCTTAAAAGATGAGGTTAATGTCTTTTGCAAATTTATAATATTGAGAGAACCATATTGAATTTATCTTACTTGCTAGGATCGGAAGAGATTGAGTTCTACAGAAATTTTCTCAGAAGTTATGTATTCCAAACTTTATTCAATTCAGGAGATCAAGATAGAGAGCTTAACTTCTCCCTCCTAGACACTTCCTCATTCATTTCCAATTTATACTTTTATTCTTTGATGGTCCCTGAGAGCTTTACTGAAACTCTAAGAGTGTTTATGGCAGTGTTGTCTGTTACAGTCCCTTTCTACCAGTTCCCAGTGAAGTAAACACTAAAACTCTAAAGCTATATTGTATGTAATGAATTAACTTATCTTTAATACATATACATAAGTATTAACTATTTACCATCCTTGGGAGAATAGAGAAGCAATCATTCAAATAACTAGAGTTTAATTCTCTCACTCTGCTCATGGTGGAGTAGTCTAAAGAATTACATTGAGTCATAGATCTGCCAATCTTTAGCTGTATGAGGGAGCTTCAAGAAGTTCTTGAAAAAAATCCATTATCTTTTAGTTCAAATTCCCACAAAATTTTTTAAATACCCTCGTATGTCATAGGAACTCAACCTATTTCCTTCTCTATATAATGGTAATGATTTTGCTAAATTGCAGGGGTTTTGTAATAATTGTATAATATATGTAAAGTGCCTATGCATAATGTCATTTTTAATTTCTGTTATGTCAGATCCAAGTCACAGGAACCCTACATACAACAGAATAAGGACATATTGTATTAGCCAAATCTGCTGCAAAGTACTTCTTTAAAATGTTAAGAGAAAAGATGTCATGTTGAGGACTAAGGTGTTCTTGGCCCAAGCATGGTATTTTTCAATCCCCTCATATACATGTAATAGCTGGACAATGTATACAGAAGACAGTAGAAAACCTGATAAAATTGAACTGTGGTGTTGGTGAGGAATATTGAAAGTAACATAGACTACCAGAAGAACAAACAAGTCTGTCTTTGAAGTAGTGCAACCAGAATGCTGGGATGTTGTCTCACATACTTTGAACATTCTATCAGAAGACATCAGCCACTTGAAAGGATGTCATGGTTGGTAAAGTACAGGATCCGTGAAAAAAAGAAGACACCAAAAAAAAAAAAAAAAAAAAATTAGAAGAATTCAGAAAAATACTACAAGAACAGACTGAAACATAACAATTGTGAATGATACGGGAGTTGGTGGCAGTGTTTTGTTCCATTGTACACATTGTACATAAAAAAATAAAT
>NW_006408746.1:4869007-4869968 GCF_000296735.1 Chrysochloris asiatica | reverse complement strand
TATAGATGGTTTCCAAACTGTAAATCTTTACAGGAGAAGAAAGTATTGTCTTTCTCTCATGGAATGACTGCTGGGTTTGAACTGTTGATCTTGCAATTGCTGTTGTTAATAGAATCCATTGAATCCATTCCAACTCATACAGATCTATGTACAACAGAAGTAAACATTGCCCAGTCCTGTGCCAGTGTCAAAATTGTAGTTAATTCTAAGCCCTTTGTTGTTGACATTGTTACAAATCATCTCCTTGTGGAACTTCCCGTTTCTCATTGACCCTCCACTTTGCCAAGCACGATGTCTTCCTCCAGAGACTGGTTCTTCCTGACAATATGTCCGAAGTATGAGTTACGAAGTCTTGCCATCCAGACTTCTAAGGAACATTCTGACAGTACTTTCTCTGTGTCAGATTTGTCTATTTTTCTGGCATTCAATGATAGTTTTAATACTGTTCTCCAACAAAATAACTCAGATGAATCAATTCTTCTATGATTATCCTTATTCATTGTCCAACATTTACATGCATATGATGCATTTGAAAATATACTAGCTTGGGTCAGGTACACTTTCGTCCATCTTTGTTCTTGAAAATTTTAAAGAGTCCTTATGCAGCAAATTTACATAATGCAATGCATCGATTGGTTACTTGATTGCTATTTCCATGAGTGTTGATGGTAGATTCAAACAAAAGAAAGTCTTTGACATCTTTAATCTGTTCTCCAATAATCTTGATGCTATTTATTAGTCCAGTTCCGAGGATTTTGGTTTTCTTTACATTAAGGTGCAACCCATACTGAAGGCTGTGGTCTTTTATTTTCATCAGTAAATATTTTAAGTCCTCTTCATTTTCAGCGAGTAAGATTGTATTGCTGTATATCACAGATAGTTAATGAGTCTTTCTCCAAGCCTGATGCCATGTGCTGGGGACAGCATACTCAGACCCTGGGTTGATCAGTGGCAGCCCCAT
>NW_006408746.1:4862063-4868322 GCF_000296735.1 Chrysochloris asiatica | reverse complement strand
GATCTGTCTACCTGCCAGCTTGCATCATATCTGTGTGTCTGTCTTTTTTGTATATATTTCGTCTCTCTCTTTCTCTATCACTTTCGCAGCCAGATCTCCCTTCTTTGTGACATCCACACTTCCTTGTCGAGGCGGGACCCCAACTTAGGACCTCGACAGCCATGTATTTCTTCATATAATCCATCTTCTCAGATTATGTACTCAGCATAGGATTGAATAAGTACATTGAAAGACTATAACCTTAGCACACACTTATCTTAATTTCAAACCATTCAATGTTTCCTAGTTCTATTCAAATGACTGCCTCTTAGTCTATGTAGAAGTTCCTCATAAGCACAATTAAGTGTTTGGGAATACTCATTCTCCACAATGTTGTCCATAACTAGTCATTATCCACACTGTCAAAGCTTTAGCATAGTCAGCAAAGCACATATATACCAGCTGCTCCTCAGAAACCCTATACAGGGTCACTATGAATCCAAACTGACTTAACACCATTTAACAACAGCAGCAGCAACAATTAGAGGCCTGCTGTGCCACTGTAGGATAAGCACTGGACTAGAAAGTCAGTTTGAACCACAAGGTTGGCAGTTCAGTCTCACCAGTTGTTCCTTGGAAACCCCATGCAGGGTCACTATGAGTCAGAATCAACTCAATGACAGTAAAAAACAACAACTGGTAACTTAGAGTCTGGGTGTGGCACCCTAGCATAAATGCTGGATTACTAACAAGGTCAGCAGTTCAAAGTAACCAGCTGCTCCTCAGAAACCCTACATTGGGTCACTATGAATCAGAACTGACTTGATAGCACTTAACAACAATTCGTAATTCTGGGGAAATTTTTAAAACTGAACTAATGAAAAATCTAAGGAAATAAAAACAGTACATAAATTCATAAGGAAAACAATAGAATCTAATAACAAGTCATGTTAGTTTCAATAGCCTCAGATGCATGTGGAAGTTGGACAGGGAATAAGGAAGACCATAGAAGAATTGATGCATTTGAGTTATGGTGTTGTAGAAGACTGCTGAAAGTACCATGGACTGCCAGAAGAACAAACAAATCTGTATTAGAAGAAGTACAGTCAGAGTGCTCCTTAGACGACAAGACTTCATCTCATACTTCAGACATGTTATCAAGAAGGATCATTAGCTGGATCATTGTGTTTGCTAGAAGTGGTTGTTGTTGTTGGTAGGTGTCTTTGAGTCGATATTGACTCATAGTGACCCTATGCAAAACAGAATGAAACACTTCCCAGGCCTGGGCCAACCTCACAATTGTTGCCATGCTTGAGCTCATTGATGCTGCCACTTTGCAAATCCATCTCACTGGAGGTCTTCCTCTTTTACTCTGACCCTCCACCTTACCAAACATGATATCCTTCTCCAGTTACTGGTCCCTCCTGACAATATTTCTGAAGTTTGGCCATATTGGCCTCCAAGGAGCACTCTGACTGCACTTCTTCCAACAGGTGTTGGAGGAGAATATTGAAAGTATCATGGGCTGCCAAAAGAACAAACAGATCTGTGTTTGTAAAGTGGAGGGTCAACGAAAAACAAGAAGACTCCAGAGATAGACTACAGAATGGCAGCAGCAATGGACTCAAGAGTAATAACAATTGTAAAGATAGAGTACGACAGTATTTTGTTGTGTTGTGCATAGGGCTGCTACGAATTGGAGTCCAGTCAACAGCATCTCACAATAACAAAACAACAATTTATAATATAAATGTAAATTTATTCATCTTGGAAACCCCAGTTTTCAAAATGTAATTGGAGTTTATTTTTAAACAACAAAAAAATAATAAATTATCAACCCCATGGAGTTGGTTTTGACTCATAGAGACCGTTTGTTTGGTTTCCAAGGCTGTAAGTCTTTCCAGGAGCAAAATGTCTCATCTTTCTTTCACAAAGTGGCTGGTGGGATCGATCTGTTGATCTTATAGTTTTCATTTTAGTGTTTACCCTACAGAGTTTATTGGAGGAAGGAAAATAAATTGCCTGTGAGAATAGAGTTCAGAACAGTTTTTATTTACTTTTTCTTTGAGTCAGGGGTTGGGGGGGGGGAGGGGAACTACCAAATACAAGGAGTTACCAAATACAATAAAAGCACATATTTTCAAGAAGACTGGTGATGAATCCCAGGAAGCAGATTATCTCTGTGGGTGTTCTTCCTAATACAGACCACATTTGAGTCTTTTTAATGCAAAGTTAAGTGTCAGGTACATCAAACTTGACACTCAAACATCAAAATTAATCTATTTCTAAATTGTTTAGCATGGCTTTTGTATGCTAATCTTCAATTCCATTTCAATTTCTGAACTTTAATGCTAATCCCCAGCCTATGAGGTCTGCATAAAGCTTCAAGTTTCCTCCTGAGAGAGGTGATAGTAAAATCACAAAACAACTTGCAAAGCTTCAGCACTGCCTGATCAGTACTAACACCATCTGCAAAAACAGATGCTGGATGGAAGATTATCAGTATTGCTTGAAGGCATTTTAGATCTTGGTTTTTCCTATTTACCCTTTACAGTATTTTCTAGCTCATGCCCCAATGTATTCAACACACATAATTTGGGGAGAGGGATTGTGAGGGGAAAACAACAATGGTTGGCAGGTTTAAAATAACTTCATAAAAGAAAAAGAATGATAATTTTCTTGATAAAGGTATAGTTAATTTAAGAAATTATTAATGGCAGTAGGCAACTAATTGAGAAACTAATACAGAAACAGTTGAATTAAAACTATTGCAAATTGGACTCAATAATTTGTCTAGAAAAGAAAAATGTATTCATTTATAACATGGTTAAATGATCAAAGATAGTATACTCAAAGCAAGAATAAAGACTGAGCTACATGAAAAGTAATACTAAAATTAGAAGTGAAACTTCTTAAACAAAAGAATAGAACAAAGAAAATGTCTTTCCTGAGCTGAATGCATTTTGGGATTTTTATACCGAGAATAGGAAAAAATAAGTATTTAATCTAAAATAATGCATGATATTCCCCATGTGCTATTTACAGGAATAGATTTGATGGCCATTTATCTTAACAATCACACAAAAGGAACTTCCTAGTCCTCATTTTGTGCCAAACTATACCAACAGTTATGAATATGTTTTGTTTTGCTATACACAAATTTGCCAGGAGTCAGAGCTGTCTCAACAATAACTAAACATAACAGCAATCTCATTTTATGGCCAAGGAAATTCAAGTCCAGAGAGTACGAATAACTTTGCTGAGAATTTTATTTTGTTGTTGTTATGTGCCATGGAGTTGGTTCCGACTCATAGCCACCCTCTACAGGGTTTCCCAGGCTGTAAATCTTTATGGGAGCAGAAAGCCTCCTCTTTTTATCGTGGAAAAGCTGGAAGTTTTGAACTGTTGACCCTGAGGATAGCAGCCTGATTTGTAACCACTATGCTACCAGAGCTCCTTGAGAATTTAGTGGCAGAGCGAAAAACACACATTTGCTCTCCTTTCCATAGTAGAGTTCACAGAAGAAATGTGCTTGGAGAGGAACTGCTCATATTACAAAAGAGTGGAAAGAAAACAGCAATTACTTACTGGAATACAGACACACATTTATATATAATATCTGAAGTTTTCATCTGGCTTAAAAAGAAGTCTCCAAAGTAGCAAAAACAGCAGGATCCTCACCTACAAACAAGTTTCACACTAAGGATATATATTTAATCATTGAACTTTTGTCTTTCAGGATCTAAAGCTTTCCTTTCATCCTCATCACCTCATGTTATTGAGACTGCTAGCACAAAAGTCACTGGATTTTAAGGGTTTCCAAATTTAACAACTTCTTATTTTAACAGTTTTTCAGACCAAAAACTCTGCTACCAAATAGTAGACACCAGTCCAAACTGGTTAAATCCCACAGATAAGATTTTGAATCCCATCACTTTTTTACCTGAAATTTATAATATGTTTACTCAAGGATCTCTGGTAATTAAAGATATTACCAGCATTTTAGGCAAACATCTGGAATGAGAACATGCATTAGATACGTTCTCTTTGAGCTTAAAATTTGTTGAGTCCATAGAGCAAAGAAATTTAGTGAATGTTATAACCTAAAATAGAGTCCTTTTGTGGCACTATAGTATAAACACTGGACTGCTAACCACAAAGTCAGTGGTTCAAACCCTCCAGCTACTCCTCAGAAACCATATACAGGTCGTTATGAGTCAGAACCGACTCAGCAGCACTTAGCAGCAATATGCCCTAAAATGCTTTAGGCACATTTTGGAAGTCATTTTGTTTTTAAGTTGTACCAGTGAGAGTCTGTACATCATGAAGGAAGGCAGCATTTCTGAAACTATTCTGTATCTGGGGTGTCTAGGACATATCTTCCAAGAGAATGCTTTAAAACAGAATAAAACAATAAACTTAATTCTCACTTGCATCTGTGTCATATGCAATCTATCTTAATCTTCGTTAAACAAACTGCTTTCTTTGAACTGAAATATTAGGAGAGTGTTTTTTAGCCTCCATTCAACTTTAATTCTTTGAAGAATTTAATGTTTTTTCCAATTGCTCCTGAACGTGTTGAAGGTTGAGAGGCTGAGTAATGTGCTGGTGAAGTGTATTTGTTTGAATTTGTTTTCTCCAGTCAAAGTCTGGAGAACAGTTGCCACTGAGTACAGCAAGGATAATAGGATTAACATGATGAACAGAGGGTTAATATATGTAAGCAAGGGAGTTCACCTTCAACTATTGTGTGTAGTTGAGTCCATTCCAACTTATAGTGAACTTATAGGACAGAATACAATTATGTAGGACCTGTGTCAAAAATACCTAACAATAAAAGTAAAAACTCAAAGAGTTTGGAACTGGAAGAACAAATGAAAGTAAAATAAGTCAGGAATTAAGATAGCTTTTGAGCAATTTCCTCAAACACTGACTGAAATTCCTCTGTGATTTTGGCAGGACCCAGTTCTGGTTAAACAGTCTCATTCCAGGCACATACTCCAGTACTGCCTTACTTTCCCTTGAGGGAAACTAAGATAAATTAAGAATGATTTCAATGCACCTGGGGCTCATTACAGCCTGTACTTATATTCAGGTTCTTGTGACTTTGTGAGTTAATGCGCTGGATTGTGAAATAGGTTTGAACCATAAGGTCAGGGATTCAGGCTCACCAGCTGCTCCTCAGAAACCCTATGCAGAATCGACTCAACAGCACTTAACAACAACAACTCTGTGCTAGATTCCATGGTATGGAAACGTGAAAGCATTAGTATTACAACAGTGATATTAAAGAACTTGAAAGAAGATTCAAGTGTGTTTAAACCAAGTGGGAACTATGTCTTACTTCTGGATTCACATGGGGGAAAGAGAATCAAACTCAAAATCAGCCCAAGACCTATTTTCATGACATGCTTTCTTTCATCCTACAACATTCTTCACCCTATTCTGACACCTAACATACTTCCCACAGCACTCTGCGCTTCACATCTGGGTTCCATAATTCATTGCAATCACCATGCAGAGCTTATAATAGTACCAATTATTATGGGGTTTATTAGAGAACTAAACAGGATACAATTCTGAATAAAAATCAAATCTGAATGCAGCAATACTCTAGTCAGAAACATCTCTTGTCTACCATACTAACTCACTCTCATCTTCACCCTCTCAGTTTTGTGGTACTTTGGCCTCTGGCCTGCTCTGGCAAGTGTTTTTGTTGTTGTTAGGTGTCATCAAGTTGGTAAAACCTCATGGCAAACTTACGCACAACAAAACGAAACACTGACTGATATTGTGGCAATTTCACACATGTTGCTTCATTTGAGCTCATTGCTGCTGCCATGGTGCCAATCCATCTTGTTGGGGATTCTCCTTTTTTTCACTTACCCTCCCCTTTAATAAGCATGATGTCCTTCTCTGGGGACTGGTTTCTCCTAATAGTATAACTGAGCTATGAGAGACAAAGCCTAGCCATAGTGGCTTTTAAGGAGCATTCTGTCTGTTTTTCTTCCAAAACAGATGTTTGCGTTTCTGGTAGTGAATGGTGCTTTTAATATTCTTTTTCACTACTATAGCCCACATGCATCAGTTCTTCTAAGGACTTCCTTATTTGTTGTCCAACTTTCACCTGCATCTGAGGATGTTGAAAATACCATGGTTTGGGTCAGGTTCAACTTACTACACATATTGACATTGTTGCTCTTGAACACTTTAGAAAGATCTTATACATCAGATTTACCTAATGCAATATGTTCTTTTATTATTTGAAGACTACTTCCAT
>NW_006408746.1:4859681-4861156 GCF_000296735.1 Chrysochloris asiatica | reverse complement strand
GCTTCACTCTCCACTCTAGTCCTCTGTGGCTATGTCACTGACTCTGGGTCCAAGAGTCCCCAGGTCTTGCCACATTGCTGGCCAACCAGGTCTCCACCTGGGTTGAGAGGAGTCTATTGAACATTGTAGGGCTTAGCTCGCTGCTTCATTGTTGTTTTTCCCTCACGTCCCCTTATCGGTGACAAGCGTGGTAACCAATCAGAGCATGTATTCCCATTGAGTCATAGTCTTGGAAGAGGTTTTGCACTGAGGGCACCCGACCACCTGCCTTGATGTCTCCTGGGCAAGCAACTTGCTTGTTCTTGTTGTAACAGTCAGTCTGCCTCTATTGTTTTGTATTTTTCCTGTAGGTCTTTCTTTCAAGAAGTATCTTCTGTTCTTCTAGCCACTCAAGGCTGGTCTTCTAGTCCTTCCAAGTGGAAATTTCCCATCTCTGAATATCTGGATGTGGTTCAGGCTTCTACCTATAGTTTTATGTAATGCAGAGGCTCCGCAGGAAGCCTCCTCCACTGGGCAAGTGTTAGGCCTATTTTAGGTATTCCAATGAGTTATAGGCAGAAGACAGACTTACAAGTTTTCTCTTGTGATGTTTCTGGCTATGCCTTTCTCACCCCCTCCAGTGTCTATTTTATAATATAATGCAAGGAAAACCAAGATTCAAAAGACAGCCAGTCATCTTAACGTTACACCCCCTTTTACCCATTCCAACCATGTTTCAATCTCTGGATCCCAGAGCGTTGTTGTTCCAAGATTGTGCATACATCATTATTTACCGCTGTCCCACTTAGCCCATTCAAACCTGCCTAATTGTTCTCCCATCTGCTTTGTTCTTCCATTTCCCTCTCCCTTCTTATATATTGCCCTTCTCCCCAGCATCCAAACTATCCTGTGTCTATTCCCTGTCCTGTGCTTCACCGTCCCCTCCCTCCTATCACCCCACCCCTACATCCCAGAAAGCAGAAAAGAATCCACTTTAGTGGTTTAGTATAGGTTCTTCTTCTTAGTCTTTTACAGTAGTGGTTTTATGCAGTATTTCTCCTTTTGTGACTGATTAATTGCACTCAACATAATGTCCTTAAGGTTCATCCATGTTAGGAAGTGGCATGCAGCTTCCTTGTTATTTTTCAAGGTAGCATAATATTCCATTGTGTGTATGTACCACAGTTTGTTTATCCATTCTTCAGTTGATGGGCACTTAGGCTATCTCCATTTTTTTGCTACTGTAAATAGTGTAATTATGAATATTAGTGTGCATATATCTTCTCATGTTGTGGCTTCTTTTTCTTCTGGGTAAATAACAAGTAGAGAAATTGCTGGATCATAAGATATTTCTATTTTCAAACTTCTGAGGAAGTACCATATTGCTTTCCAGAGAGGTTGGACGATTTTGCAGTCCCAACAGTAATACAGGAGTGTCCCAGTCTCTCCACATCCCCACCAGCATTTATTGTCCTCTACATTTTTTAACTTTGCTG
>NW_006408746.1:4849174-4855369 GCF_000296735.1 Chrysochloris asiatica | reverse complement strand
TCTATTGGTCTATGTACAGATTCCTCATGAGCATAATGAAGTATTGCAGAATACTAATTTTCTGCAAAGGCACCGCTAGTTTGTCATGATCCACATAGATGAAGGCCTCTGTGTAGTCAATAACGAACAGGTAAATATGTTCCAGGTATTCTGTGCTTTTTGCCAAGATCCATCAGCAATTACATCCCTGATTATGTGTCCTCATCTGAGTCCAACCTGAACCTCTAGCAGCTCTATGTCAATATACTGCTGCAGCCATTTTTGAATTATTTTTAGCACAATTTTACTTGCATGCAATATTAATGATATTGTCTGATGATTTACATATTCTACTGGGTTTTCTTTCTTTGGAATGAATACAGATATTGAGCTCTTCCAAACAGTTGGTCAGGTAACTGCCTTCCAAATTTCTTGGCATGGATGAGTTAGTGACCCAGTACTGCATCAGTTTGTCAAAATATTTCAATTTAAATTCCATCAGTTCCAGGAGCCTTCTTCTTTGCCAGTGCCTTAAGTACAGCTTGGACTTCTTTCATTATCATTGGCTCTTGATCATATGCTACATCTTGAAATGCTTGAACATTGACAATTTTTTTTTCATGTAGTAGCTTTGTGTGTTCCTTCCCCCTTCTTTTGATACTTTCTGCATCATTAAATATTTTGGCTGTAGAATCTATCAATATTGTAAGTAGAGGTTTATATTATTTCTTCAGCTCCTATAGCTTGAAAATGCTGAGTGTGTTCTTCATTTTTGATTTTCTAATTTCAGGTATTTGCACACTTCATTATAATATTTGACTTTGTCTTCTCCAAATGACTTTTGAAATTTTCTGTTCACCTGTTTTACCTCCTCATTTCTTCCATTTCTTTAGCAACTTCATGCTGGATAGCAAGTTTCAGAGTCTCCTCTTACACACATTTTGGTCTGTTCTTTCTTTCTTGTCTTCTTAATGTTCTCTAAATATAGGTGGTTTATGTTCACATTCTTAATTTTGCTTTCATGGATTTGTTTTAATTTTCTTCAGCTTCAACCTGAAATGTCATATGAGCAATTGATGGGATCTGCCCATGGCCTTGTTTTAACTCGTGATATGGATCTTTTTCACTGTCTTTTTCTACAGATGCAATCAATTTGATTCCTGTGTATTCCATTTGATAAGGACCATGTTCATAATCATCTTTAAAGTTGTTTTAAAATCGCTTTTGTAATGAAGAAATCATTGATCTTGCAAAACTCTATCATGGGATCTCCAGCATCATTTCCATCACAAAGGCCATATTTTCCAAGGACTGATCTGTCTTCTTTGTTTCCAGCCTTTGCAATTCAATCACCAGTTATTATCAATGCTTCTTAATGGCATGCTTGATTAATTTCAGACTGGAGACCTTAGTTGTTGTTAGGTGCCATTGAAGTGGTTCCCACTCATAGTGACCCTATGCATAACACTGCCTGGTTCTGCGCCAGCCTAACAACATTTGCTATGCCTAAGCTCATTGTTGCTGCCACTGTACCAATCCATCACATTGGGAATCTTTCTCTTTTTCTCTGACCCTCTACTTTACCAAAAATGATATAAATTCTCCAAGGAATGATCCCTCCTGATAATATGTATGGTGTTTGATAGACAAATTCTGTAAATCCTGGCTTCCAAGGGGCACACTGAATGTAATTCTTCCAAAACAGGTTCTGTTTTTTTCCTTTGGGAAGCCCATGCTACTTTCAATATTCTCCTCCAGCACCATAACTCAAATGCTGCAACTCTTCTACACTCTTCCTTATTCACTGTCCAACTTTCATATGCATATGAGGTTTTTGAAAATACCATGGCTTATGTAAGGCATACCTTAGTCCTCAAACTGACATCTTTGCTCATCAGAACTTTAAAGAGGTCTTGTGTAGAAGAAAGCCTAATGCAATACATCATTTAATTTCTTGACTGCTGCTTCCATGAGTGTTGATGGTTGATCTAAGCAAAGGAAGCTTTTGACAACTACAATGCTTTCTCATTTATATGGATGTTGTTTACTGGTTCAGTGGTGGGAATTTTAGTTTTCTTTATATTGGGGGACAACCCATACTAAAGGGTGTGGTATTTGATCTTCATCAGTATTTTAAGTCCTCTTAAATTTCAGCAAGCAAGGTTGCATCATCTGCATATCGCAGGTTGTTAATGAGTCTTCCTCCAATCCTAATGTCACATTTTTTTTTTCATATAATCAAGATTCTCTGATTATGTGCTCAATATACTAACTTAATAAGCATAGTAAAAGAATACAACTCTGGTTCACACCTTTTTTTTAACTACAACCATTCAATGTACCCTTTCTCTTTTCAAACAACTGCCTTTTTGTCTACGTACAGATTGCTCATGAGCACAATTAAGTGTACCAGAATACTCATACTCTGCAATATTGTTCATAGCTTGTTATGATTCACACAATCGAAAGCTTTTGCATAGTCAATAAAAGCACAGTTAAACATCTTTCTGGAACTCTCTGCTTTCAGCCAATATTCACCTGATCTCGGTAATTATATATCTCCTTCCACAACCTCTTATGAATCAGGCTTGAACCTATGGAAGTTTTCCAATAAAATATAGTTGCAGCTGTCTTTGAATTATCTTTAGCAAAATTTTAGTTGTATGGGATATCAATGATATTTTCCAATGATTTCTGCATTCCGTTGGGTCACTCATCTTTGGAATGCTCACAGATACTGATCTCTTCCAGTCAGTTGGCCACGTAGTTGTCTTCCAAATTTCTTGGCATAGATAATAGAATACCTCTGGGGCTACATCACTTTGTTGAAAGATTTTAATCTGTATTCCATAATTCCTGGTGCTTTGTTCTTTGCTAATGTCTTCATTGTACCTTGGACTTCTTCTTTAACTATCATTGGCTCTTGATCATGTTATCTCTTGAAATGTTTGAACATCAATCTTTTCTTTTTAGTACTGTGACTGTGTGTATTCCGTCCTTTTTCTTTCTTTCTTTCTTTTTTCTTTTTTTTGATGCTTTCTGCATCATTCAATATTTTGCCCATAGAATCCTTCAACATTTCAAGTTGAGGCTTGAATTTTGTCTTCAGTTCTTTCAGCTTGAGAAATGCTAAGTGTGTTCTTTCCTTTTGATTTTATAACTACTCCAGGTCTATGCACATTTCATTATAATAATTGACTTTGTCTTCTTTACATTCTATCATGTGATCTCTAGCATCATTTCTTTCACCAAGACCATATTTTCCATCTACTGGTCCTTCCTCTTTGTTGCCAATCTTTGCAGTCTAATCTCAAGTAATTATCAATACATCTTGATTGCATGTTGGACCCATTTCATTGAGAAGACATTGGTAGAATTCTTCAATTTATCATCACTAGCTTTAGTGGATGGTGCAAATATTTGAATAATAGTTGTATTAACTGGTCTTCCTTATAGAAGAATGGCTACGATCTTATCACAGCAATGCTGTGCTTCAAGTGCTGTGCTTGAAATGTTCTTTGTGATTATGGCTGTGATGTTGTTCCTCCTCAATTTGTCAATCCCAACATAGTAAATCTTGTGATTGTCAGATTCAAAATGGCCAATACAAGTTTATTTCAGTGCATTGATGCCTATGATATCAATGTTTATGCATTCTATTTTGTTGTTTACAGCTTCCAATTTACCTAGAATCATAATTTGTACATTCTATATTCCAATTATTAACAATCTTTACAACTGTTTCTCTTCATTTTGAACTGTGTCTTCTCAGCAATGGTCAATGCTATTTTAAGGAGACAGCTCTTCCTCAGTGGCATTTTGAGTGCCTTCCAACCTAAGGGACTCATCTTCTAGCACTATAAGAAATTAATAAAATTCTTCAATTTCTTCATCACTGGCTTTAGTGTATGGTGTAGGCAAGTGCTACAAAGTTCTTTATCCTGTCAGTGAATATCCCAATGGCATATTATGCAAGTCAGTCTCCTGCCTGTAAGTACTTAGCTTTACTAAGTCCATGGGCCTAGAGCTTGCATCTTCTTTGTCTCTCCATATTATTACCTCTGTCCTCACCTCTGCTGTTGCTGCTTTTCAAAGTAGGGATCTTGCATTCGCTTCCTTCCTTCCTTCTTTTTTTTTTTTTTTTTAATAAATGTTTTATTGTGAATTGTGTGATAGTCTACATGGGAGAATATCAGTTTTACATTCATTCCATCATCCATCATTTCATTGGCATAGTTACCATCCCGTCCATGCATCCTCACCCAAGCAAGGGGTGTACCCTGTAAGCCTGCACACCCCACCACAGTCTTCAGCCCCTTTCCATCTCCTGATCCCGAGTCCCCAGGCACACCATCTCTTGACATCATCTTCTCTGCCTCCATCTCAGGCCTCACTGCCTCGCTGGGTAGGATTCTTCTGTTCACTCTTCTCCATTGATGGTCCCAGGGAGCTCCGCTCCTAGACTGTTAAGTTAATCACTCCCCTCTTTGCTACAAAATATCCATCTTTAGATTTCCAACCCTCACAATCAGTCCTGATAACAATTATTCACCATTGCATCACAGGAGACCCATTTGTATTTCATTTCATTGGACAGGCTGGACACAATTCACTGGAGACTCTACCTTTCTCCATGCCCTTTGGATCTAGGTTCCCTCTTGAAAGCTTGTAAGCCAGTCACTTCCTGCCTTTGTATCCCTCCTCCCATTTTGGGTAGCCAATGTCCAAGTTACCCATCCCTGTCTATTTGTGTGGAGGGGGTGGGAATAATTCTTGCAGCAGGGATTTGTTTCCTCTTTTGAGCTACTGCATTCATAGGTGTAGGTTCTGTTTATCAAATTGTATCAGATGACACTTTTTTTCCTCTTCTTTCTTCTTTGGGTTGAGCTCTGTTTATCCAGTCATTGAAGTCCAGTCAAATGGGTATCATCTGCAAGTGTGGGTGTTCTTACATCTGTCCGGCCTCTTTTTATCGGCTGGCTGCCCTGCTCTCCACTCTAGACCTCTGTGGCTGTGTCATTGACTCTGAGCCCATGAGTCCCTAGATGTTGCCTCGCTACTGGCCGACCAGGTCTCCACCCAGGTTCACAGTAGTTTGCTGAATGATGTAGAGCTTAGCTCGCCACATCATTGATGTTCTTTGGTCACTTCCCCTTTTGGGTGACGTGCATGGTTGTCAGTCAAAGTGTATATTTCCCTTGTGTCTTAGTCTTGGAAGAGAATTAGCACTGAGAGGATCCGACCACTTGCCTTGATGTCTCCTGGGCAAGCCACCTGTATGTTCTTGTGCTAACAGTTGGACTGCCCTTATTGTTTTGTATTTTTCCTGTAGACCCTTCTTTCAAGAAGTATCTTCTGGTTTTCTAGCTGCTCCCAGCTGGTCTGCTTGTCCTTTCAAGTGGAAAAATTTCCCATCTCTGAAGGTCTGGATGTGGTTCGGGCTTCCACCTATACTCCCATGTAATGCAGAGGATCCTCAGTAAATCTCCTTCAGTGGACACATTGTAGCCCCATTTTAGGTGTTCTAATCAGTTATAGGCAGAAGATGGGCTTACAAGATTTCCATGTTGATATTTCTGGTTATTCCTTTCTCTCCCCCTCCAGTGTCTGTTTTATAATGTATTGCAAGGAAAACCATGATTCAAAAGGCATCCAAGCATCTTAACATTATTCCCCCCTCTCCCCATTCCATCCATGTCTCAGTCTCTGTATTCCAGAGCCCTGTTGTTCCAAAGCTGTGCCTACATCATTTTTTACCTCTGTCCCTACTTGTATATTGCCCCCCTACCCAATAGCCAAATTATCTTGTGTCTATTCCCTGCCCTGTGCTCCACCTTCCCTCCCACCCCTATCCCTAACCCTACATCCTAGCAACCCACTAAGAATCTACTTTAGTGGATTAGTATGGGTTCTTTTTCTTAGTCTTTTACATTAGTGGTCCTATTCAATATTTTTCCTTTTGTGATTGACTAATTTCACTCACATAATGTCCTTCAGGTTCATCCATGTTAGGACATGGCATGCAGCTTCCTTGTTATTTTTCAAGGTAGCGTAATATTCCATTGTGTGTATGTACCACAGCTTGTTTATCCATTCTTCAGTTGATGGACACTTTGGCTGACTCCATCTTTTTGCTATTGTAAATAGTGCAGCTATGAACAGTGGTGTGCATATATCTTCCCATGTTGTGGCTCGTTTGTCTTGTGGGTAAATACC
>NW_006408746.1:4826749-4848358 GCF_000296735.1 Chrysochloris asiatica | reverse complement strand
TAATATCTGGATTCTTGATTCTATTCCATTGTTCAGTGTCTCTTTCATTGTACCAGTACCAGGCTGTTTTGACCACCATAGCCATATAGTAAAATTTGAAATTGGGGAGTGAGAAACCTCCAATCTTGTTCTTCCTTTTAAGCAGTGCTTTGCTTATCCTAGGTCTATTTCCTTTCCATATGAAATTACTAATTGTCTCTTCCATCTCTTTGAAGAATGTTGTTGGAATCTGGATTGAGAATGCATTGCATGTGTCTATTGCTCTGGGTAGTATTGACATTTTCACGAGTGGTGTGTTGAAATCTCCCACTATAATTGTGGATTTATCTATTTCCGTCTTCAATTCCATTAAGGTTTGCTTCATGTATCTTGGTGCTTTTTCATTGGGGGTGTATATATTTATAATAGTTATGTCGTCTTTCTCGATTGATCCTTTAAACATGAGATAGTGTCCTTCCTTGTCTCTTATGCTGGTTTTCATCTTAAAATTTACTTTGTTGGAGATTAATATGGTGACCTCTGCTTGTCTAGTGTTACAGTTGGCTTGGTAAATTTTCTTCCATCCTTTAACTTTTAGTCTGCTTTTGTCCTTGTATGTGAGGTGTGTCCCTTGCAGGCAGCATATTGATGGATTTTGTTTTCTTATCCATTCTGCCATTCTTTGTCTCTTCACTGGTGCATTCAATCCATTGACATTCAGTGTAATTATCGATAAGTACAAATTGATTGCTGTCATTTTGTTACTTTTTTGGCAGTTCTGATCGTTCTTTGGTTCTGCTTTCTTTCTTGTGTTGGCTTTATGTCTTCTGAGTTGTTTTTGGTCGGTTTCCTCCTAGTTTCTCTGTTCACTTGATCTCCTTGGGAATTCATTTTTATGATATGTTGTGGAGTGTTAGCTTTCTTTGGGGTTACCTTGTAGTCTACTAACTTTTCTCTGCATTTAGGATACTCCATTGTAACCTGTAATTTACCTGGCATCCTACCACCTGGGCATCCATTGCTGCGTTTGTCCCTTCTTTGACATTGACATCTTTTTGGCCTTCAGTTGATATCCCTGTTCTTTTGATTTTGTCATTGTAGTCTCGTTCTGTTCTGGACTCGGCTATCTGTTGGGTGTGTTCTAGGTGGTGTTGCCATAGTTGGCAATCTCTGTTTGTTGTCTGTTCTTGTTGGTTCTCTGTCCTCAGAACTCCCTTTAGGATGTTTTGAAGTGCTCGGTTGGTTTTGATAAAATCTCTCAAATTCTGTTTATCCTGGAATGCTTTGATTGAACCATCATATTTGATTGATAGTTTTGCTGGATAGACAATTCTTGGTTGACAGCTTTTTTCTTTCAGAGCTTTGTATATGTCTCCCCATTGCCTTCTTGCCTGCATGGTTTGTTCTGAATAGTCAGAGCTTAATCTTATTTGCTTGCCTTTATAGGTTATATTTCTCTTCTCCCTGGCTGCTTTTAATATTCTTTCCTTTGATTTTTGAGGGCTTGATTATTATATGTCTTGGAGATTTTCTTTTGGGGTCTATCCTTCCTGGAGTACGTTGGGCTTATTGAATGCTTATCTTCTCGTCTTTCATGATGTTAGGGAAATTTTCTTCCAGAAGCTCTTCCATGATCACTTCTGTGGATTTATTTGTTTCTTCTTGTTCCAGAATGCCAATTATTCTTACGTTATTCTTCATCATGTTATCCAGCAAGAATCTTAGACTCTCTTCAGTTTATTTTATCCTTTAACTGCTTGTTCTTCTACCTTGGCAGTATTGAGAGATCTGTCTTCCAGCTCACTAGTTCTGGCTTCCATTTCTTCTAATCTGCTCCTTTCCCCTTTCAAGCTATTGTCTATTTCTGATATCTTATTATTGATCACCTGGGCATCATTTTGCAGGTTTTGAATTGTTTCCAGTGCTGTGTCTATCCTATTTGATTGTTCCTGGAGGATGTTTTTTTTTACTTCTTCCTTATTTTCCTTGACCCCTTTTCAGATTATTTGAATTTGTTTCCATATAATTCTTCTGAATTCCCTCTCAAGGCATATCCAAAACTCACTCCTCCTCCTCTATGAAGGCTTTGTCTGTCTACAGTTCATTTGTGTCAGCTCCTTTCTTTGTTTTTGGACATGCTTTGTAAAAGTTGATTGTTTGTTATTGGTCATGGTTATTGTTTTACTATTGGTATTAATGTGATCTGGAGATAGGCTTCCCTTTTCATCTGTAATGCACAGCAAATGTTGTTGGGTCTCCTCTAAGTGGTGGAGTATTATGTTGTAGCTTGGCTATATGGCCACGATTGCTACTTCTTGTTATAGGATGTAGGGAGGATAAGTTCCCACCTCCAGGAGGGATGTGTAGTCAACAAGAACTCTCCGTGTGTGGGTGTGCTGCACCCGGCTGATTTTTTTGGGATCTCAAGCCAGAGTGGGAAGACTTGGGGCGGGAGGAAGTTATATCACCTCTGGCCCTTCTGGGAGATGACATTTTGCGAGCAGGCTGGCCCTGGTCCCTCTCTCTAAACTCTGCAGTTACAGGAGTGACCACGGTCCCTGCAAGAAAGAGTCCCAAAATACTCACTTTTCTTTATCCTTGTTAGCGTGATTTCTCAAAAATTTGAGTCCAGGAGAGTTTATGATAGTTTAAAAGCCGTGGGACTGGTATATGAATGTTTCCTTTGTGAGATCCCACTGCTAACTAGGAGTGGGGGCAGGAGGCTTAGCTGCAGCAACAGATGGGGGATGATGGGTGACATCAAGAAGCTGCTGCAGCCTTTCTTACACTCTCCAGAATTTCTCACACTCTCCGTGCATGGGTGAGCTACACCTGGCCGATTTTTATTGGGGTCTCAAGCCAGGGTGGGGAGACTTGGGGTGGGAGGAAGTTATATTGCCTCTGGCCTTTCTGGGAGACACCGCGGGAGTGACCCACAGTCCCTGCAGGAAAGAGTCCCAAAATACGCGTTTTTCTTTATCCTTATTAGCGCGATTTCTCCAAAATGTGAGTCCAGGAGAGTTTATGATAGTTTAAAAGTCATGGGACTGGTCTATGAATGTTTCCTTTGTGAGATCCCACTCATTTTTTTCCCACCGGAGCAAGTCCCTACCTTTTCTGGCTGCCCTGCCATACCAGAAGTCCATTTCCTTCCTTCTTGATGGTCCTAGAATCCTCTGTCTCTGCTGCTAAGATGGATCCTTTAAAACCTAGCTGGAGGACAAAACTAATCAATTATATCCTTAAAGTCCTGTATAACTTATTTGCATGGTTTAACCCAATCACTTGTGAGAATTAAGGAGACTTTGGATAGAAAATTCATATCAAGAAAATTCAAGGTACCACAAAGTGTCAGTAGAAGATTTCAATAGTTTGGTTTGGTCTCTATGAAATACACACTTTCTCCTAAATATCTCTATGATTTATACACTGTTTCTCCTGAAGCATCAAAGTTGTCCTGGATGGAATTATAAATTCTCTAAAATCTGGGCCCTCTGTGCTGAGGTTTGTTTCTTAAAGCAGCCTGTTGCTCTCAAGTCTACTCTAAGGAAAAAAATAAGAAGCAAATGTCAACTATAAAGATATTCAAATGACACATCTATTCTTGACGTACACTTGATCTGAAGACTAGGATTTGGTAAATGATTATTAGCAGCAAACCAAGTTTAAAATCATTTACTCACAAACTGACATTATAAATTTGTTCACTGGTGGTATTTGAGGTGGTAGTAGTCTCTTGCAGGTAGTAACTACCCAATTATAGAGTTAAAGTTTAAGGTTCTGGAGTAGTCTAGTTTTCATAATGAAATTGGAGATCTTGGCCAAATAAATCAATTAATTTAAAAAGATAAGCTCAGGACAAGCAACATGGATTCCCGTATGGTGCCGGAGGATCAGCACTGGATTGTGAAGCACAATGTCTGCAGTTAAAAGCCACCAACTGCTGCTCATAAACCTTACACAGGGTCATTATGAGTCAGAATCAACTTGATAGCACTTAAAAACAACAGGGCAACCAACATAGCCATCTGCCTGCTTTAAAAGTTGGGGCTTTTCCTACTGTTTTATTTAAAGGAGATTCATATCTCTTATAATGTAGAATGGTGAGGATGGCAATATTTCTTCTTTCATACTTTGGACACATTGTCACTATGGACTAGTCCCTGAAGAAGGACATTATGCATGGTAAAGTAAAAGATCATTGAAAAAGAGGAAGACCCTCAATGGTATGAATTTTCACAGTGGCAGCAGCAATTGGCTCAAACATAATAATTGTGAGAATGGTAGAGGACTGGCAGGGTCTTGTTCTGCTGTGCAATGACAATCTCAGTATGAGTTGGAACTGACTCAATGGTACTTAACAACAACAACATAATGTAGATTGTGCTGAAAATCTCAAGATAAAATTTCAATTATTGCAGTATTGCTAGGAGAGTGAATGCATACTTTCAAAATGTCTTCTTTAGGCCCCAAATTTAACAACAAAAATATAGAACTCAGAGATCTGTTCATAGAGATATTTGTTAGCTTAACCTCAAAATCCTGAACTCGCAAATTCTCTGAATCCTTTGAGTTGGTACAAACAGTGCTTTTTCATTCAGGGAATATCACAACTTGCTCTAGACGGGAAATTTGGAAGGATATCAGAGGAAGCAGATGCTTGTAAAGATGACACTAATTCTCTTCTAGACCTCTGTACTAGTCTGCTTCATTGTCTCTAAGCAGAGTGTCATGCCTTAGCACAGAAAAAAATAGTGCAATTAAATCCTTTCACAAGATAAAATAACATCAATGAAAGGATGCCTCTAATACAGCATTAGTTTGTTGAAAGATTTCAATTTGTATTCCATCAATTTCTGGAGCCTTGTTTCTCACCCATGCCTTTAGTGTTGCTTGGCCTCTTACCTTCAATACTATTGGTTATTGATCTTATGGAAACTCTTGAAATGAATATTGAAAATTATTTTTGGCATCGTGACTATGCATTCCTTCCATTGTCTATTGTTGTTTTAATTGTTACTCAATATTTTTCCATATGGTCCTTCAATATTGCAAGTCAAGGCTTGCATTTTTACTTTTGTTCTTTCAGTTTGAAAAATGCTAAGGTTGTTCTTCCCTTTTTGTCATTTAACTCCACATCTTTGCACATTTCATTCCAACATTTTCCTTTGTCTTCACAATCTGTCCTTCGAAAATTTGTTTAGGTCTTATGCTTCGTCATCTCTTCCAGTCATTTTAGCTTCTCTATGATCGAGAGCAAGTTTCAGCATCTCATCTGACATACAATTTTTTTTTTCTTTCTTTCCTTGCTTTATAATGACCTTTTATCTTTCTTCCTATATGCTGTTCTTGATGTCATTCCACAACTTTTAGTGTCTTATGCATAAAATCTATTCTGGAAATGGTCTCTGAATTATATTGGGATTTATTTAAGGTTGTATTTTGACTCTTGTGAACTCATGTTAATTTTCTTCTGTTTCAACCTGTGCTTACACATGAGCATTTGCTAGTCTGTTTAATAGTCTGCTCCTGTCCTTATTTTGACTGATGCTATTAAGCTTTTCTACTGTCTCTTCACACATATATGGTCAGTTTGACTCCTAAGAATTCCATCTGTGGGGCTCAGATATAAAGTCACTTTTTCTGTTGTTTTAAAAGATATATGTAATGAATAAGTCATTGGTTTTGCAAAATCCTATCATATGATCTTCAGCATTACCATGAAAATGATCATAATTTTCAACTTCTGATCCTTCCACTTTGTTTCCAAACTTTACATTCCAATCACCATCAATGAATGTTGACTGCATGTTTGATCAATTTCAGACTGAAGAAGGTGATAGAATCTTCAATTTTATCATTACTGTTCTTAGTGGTTGGTGTGCAGATTTGAATAATAGTGATATTAACTGGTCTTCCTTGTATAAATATATGGAATATTATTCCATCACAGGCAGCATTGTACTTCAAGAAAGATTTTGAAATGTCCTTTTTGACAATAAATGAAATATCATTCCTCTTCAATTATATATTCCCAGGCTAACAATGCATATGATTATCTTATTTTACTTGGCCAATACCAGCCCATTTCAGCTCATTAAAGTCTAGGTTATTGATTTTTATCCATTCCCTTTTATTTTTGACATCTAATATCCTAGATCCATACTTTATACATACCACATTCTGGTTGCTAATGAATGATTGTAGCTGGTCTTTTCATTTTGAGAAGTACCACATCAGCAAATGAAGGTTCCAAAAGATTAAACCTGTCTATGGAATCCTGGTATGGTGCTGTAGGATAAGCAATGGATCACAAGGTTGGTTTGAATGGCAAGGTTGTTGCTGTTATTTTTGTTAAGTGCCATCAAGCTGGTACTGATTCATAGAAACCCTATACACAACAGAATGAAACACTGCCCAGTCCTAGGCTAATGTCACAATTGTTGCCATGCTTCAGCCCCTTGATTATGCCACTTTGCCAATTCAACTCGCTGGGGCTCTTCCTCTTTTTCTCTGACCCCTCCACCTTACCAAATATGAAATCCTTCTCCAGTGGATGGTCACTCCTGACAATATGTCCAAAATATGAAAAATGAAATCTGGCCATCCTAGCCTCCAAGGATCACTCTGGCTGCACGTCTTCCAATGTAGATCTGTTTCTTCTATTGGCAGACAATGGCACTTTCAATATTTTCCTCCAACACCATAACTCAAATGTACCAATTCTTCTACAATCTTCCTTATTCACTATCTGACTTTTGCATGAATATGAGGTTGTTGAAAATACTATGGCTTGGGCCAGGCATACCTTAGTTCTCAAACTGACATCTTTGCCATTCAACACTTTTAAAATATCTTATGCAGCAGATTTGCCTAATGTACCATGTCCTTTGCTTTCTTGACTGCTGCTTTCATGGGTGCTGATAGTTGATCCAAGAAAAATAAAGTCTTTGACAATTTCAATCATTTCTCCTTTGATAAGAATGTTGTTTATTGGTTCAGTGGCAAGGGTTTTTGTTTTCTTGACATTGAGATATAAGCCATACCAAAGGCTGTGGTCTTTGATATTCATCAGTAAATATTTTAAGTTCTCTTCTCTTTGAGCAAGCAAAGTTGTATCATCTGCATATCACAGGGTATTAATGACTCTTCCTTCACTCCTGATGCCACATTTTTCTTCATATACTCAGCTTTTCAGATTATTTGCTCAGCTACATGTTGAATAAGTATGGTGAAAGAATACAACCTTGTCTCACACCTTTCCTAATTTTAAACCATTCAGTTGTTCACATGTTCTGTTTGAGTGGCAAGATAGGTAGTTCATACTCATCTGCCACTTCTCAGAAACTCTATATAGGACTGCTGTTATTCAGAGCCAGCTCAATAGCACTTAAAAAACACAGTGGATTCCCAGTCTGTTATTGTAAGATAAACACTGAACCAAAAGTTTGGTTACCTCAAAGTAGGCATTTTAAACCCACAAGTCACTCTCTGAAAACACTATACAGGGTCATTACAAAGTAGAATTGACTTGGTGGCACTTAACAACAACATGTAACCAAGTCCATCTCTATCTTCATGAAGCAGCTCTTCTCCACTCATATTTTGAGTGCTTTCCTGAATGTCTCATCTTCTGGGACTATATCAGACAATATTCTTCTATTTTTCATAGTGTCTTTAGTGGCTAACTATTCAGAAGTGGTTCACTTATCCATCTTTCTACTCTCTTACTCTGAAAGCTCCACTAAAACCTACCCATAGGCGACCCTACTGGTATTTTAAATACTGGTTACATAGCTTCCAGAATCACAGCAATACATAAAGGACTACAATATAACAAACTGCCACACAAGTGTTGGATGACTTTGTTTAACCTCTCTGAAATTCATTCCCTTCTGTTGAAGTTTTATAATAGCTCACAGGGAAGTTTCGATGTCATCATCAGAAACCACTTGTAACTATCCTATGCTTAATAAGAGGAAACATTGCCTGGCCTTCTGCCATCCTCACAATTGTTGTTACAGTTGAGCCCATTGCTGCTGCCACCATGTCATCCCATCTCTTGAGTGTCTTCCTGTAAATAGTGAAGTTGTTGTTGTTAAATGCCATCAAGTTGGCTCCAACTTATAGAAACTCTGAATAGGGTTTCTGAGGAGTGGCTGGTGGGTTTGAACTGCCAATCATGGAATTACCAGTCCAGTGCTTATGCAACAGCATTACACAGAGAAGTTGTGGTTGCTGTTAATTGCTGTCGAGTTTGTTCCAACTTATAGTGACCCTCAATAGGGTTTGTTAACAGTGGATGATGAGCATGAACCACTGACCTTGCAGTTCAAACACACATTACAATCCAGCACATTAATGCACAGTACCACACCAGAACCTCACACAGAGAGGTAGTGTAATGAAAATAAAAGAGATTTAATATGACTATGTGAAGTACCATCCTAGAGCAAAGTTAGTTCAAAATATACATTCATTTGTCCAGCTCATGAGAGTAAATTTTTTCTAAACGTAATACAGAAATGGCTGCAAACATACATTGGCAAAGAACTTCCAGAGGTTCAAGCCAGATTCATAAGAGGCTGTGGAATGAGGGATATCATTGCTGAAGTCTGATGGATCTTGGCTAAAAGCAAAGAATACCAGAAAGATGTTTACCTGTGCTTTACTGACTACATGATGGTGTGAATCATGACAAACTTGTGAAGTATGAGTATTCCAGAACATTTAATTGTGCTCATGAGGAATCTGTATATGGACAAAGAGTCAGTTGTTCAAAGAGAACATGGTAACACTGAATGGTTTAAAATTAAGAAAGGTGTGCAACAGGGTTGTATTCTTTTACCATATTCATTCAATCTGCATGCTGAGCAAATAATCTAAGAAGCTGGGCTCTATGAAGAAAAAAATGTGACATCAGGAATGGAGGAAGATTAATTAACAACATGCGATATGCAGACGATACAACCTTGTTTGCTGAAAGTGAAGAGGACTTAAAATATTTACAGCCTTCAGTATGGATTGCATCTCAATGTAAAGAAAATAAAAATACTCACCACTGGACCAATAAACAACATTCTGGCTCTTTCTCCTGTCATTTCCATTTCAATACTGATTATTCTGTGTTCAAATTTAGGAAACTGAGTATACAATGAGGCTATGCACAACAATCTATTTAATATCAGCAGACTCTGAGACCTCTGAACTTTGCTAATGTTGACCTTAATCTCTCTAGAATCCTTCAAGTCCTTCTTTTCCCATCAATTTTTCTTTTATACATTGTCTGAGATCATTCTTCAACTGTCTCAAATAAAAATAATACTTCTTCTTGTTGTTGTTAAGTATTGTGGCATTGGTTCTGACTCATAGTGACCCTGAACAGGGTTTCTAAGGCTGTTAAGTTTTTGTGGGAGCAGAAAGCCTCATCTTTCTCCTGTGGAACAGCTGGTAGTTTTGAACTGCAGACCTTGAGGTTAGCAGCCTGATTCATAACCACTATGATTACCAGATCTTCTTTACCTCTTCTTAATTCTATAAAGATTACTCCTTAAATTTGTTATAATACTGATTATGTCTCAGTTCCACTCATCATTAGACCATGTACTCTAGGAGCGATATACCAGTTTTCACCAAAATGTAAACAGACTCTGGTTCACAATCATATGCTCAATAAATGATTTAATGAATGAACAGAGAATGAATGAATTTATTAAACTTAGGGGCATAGGCTTAAGATTTTAATGACAGAAAGCTAAAAACTATGGATAAAACACTATGTGTCCTCCTCTCCTCCTCTCTCACTTCCCTCCTCCTCTTCCTGCCCTAGCTAACAACCCAGCACCTGTTTCCAGACCTGAGTGGAGGGCATGCCAGAGATGGTGAAGTGAGATCTGGACTTGAACATTCTAGAAGCAAGAGATAATACACAGCCCTGTTATAATGCTGGGGAAATTGGGGCTGAACTGAAGTAAAGACGAAAAGAGATGCTGGTGTGAAGGCCTGGGCATCTTCAGTCAGGTGGGAGTGCACACCCAAAAGAGTCCAGTGTTGTGCCCATAGAGTAAAATTTTCCCACAGAGGAAATTTTTGAAGGCCCCAGCTGTCCCACAAGCTAATTTTTTTTGGCTAGTTCTTATGACATCTGACTCTGGGATTTAGTCCAAAAGTTAACTCTCCTACTTAGGTGGAAGCCTTTACTCTTGCCTTACCTAATAAGAGAGAACCAGTCTGGCCATACAGCCAAACCATATATGCACCTTGTAAAACCCCAACATAAAAAGGCAAGACCCAACACCAAATTTGAAAACATATCTAACTATTGAATATATCCAAGAAAAACAACAAAAGATCTCAGCACATGTCCAAAACCAGAAAAGAGTAACTGAGACAAATGAGCTTGAGGCAGACATAGACTTCCCATTAGAAGGGCAAGCTTTGGATCTGCCTGAGAAGGAATTTAGAAGAATGATATGGAAACAAATCCAAATACTTAACAGAGAGGTAGATGAAAAGAGAAAAGAAGTCAGGAAAGAACTACAGGAGCAATCACACAAGATTGATATAGAATTAGAAACAATTCAAAACCTGCAAAAAGGAGTCCAGATGATTAACAATAAAATATTAGAAATGGACAATACACTAAAAGAGCAAAGAAATAGAATTGAAGAGATGGAAGCCAGAACAAGCAAGCTGGAAGATAAATATCTCAATATTTATCTTATTTAGCTAAGATAGAAGAGCAAGCAGAAAAATGGATAAAAAATCTGGAGAAGATCTAAGATTCATGTTGGACAACAAGAATATCAGCATTTTGGAACAGGAATAATCACAAAAGTCCACATAGCAGATAGTTGAAGAGCTGCTGGAAGAAAATGCCCAAACATCCTGAAAAGAGAGAAGATAAGCATTCAAGAAGCTTAATGCACCCCAGGAAGGATAGACCCCAAAGGTAAATCACCAAGACATATTATAGTCAAGCTCCCCATAATCAAAGACAAGGAGAGAATCCTAAAAGCAGCCAGGGAAAAGAGAAGTGTTACTTATAAAGGTAAGCAAGTCAGATTAAGCTCTGGGCTCTTAGCAGAAACCATGCAGTCAAGAAGGAAATGGGGAGACATATAGAAATCCCTAAACGACAACAAACTTCCAACCAAAAATTGTTTGCCAAACAAAACTGTGAATCAAATACAATGGTTCAATCAAAAACATTCTAGGATAAACAGAAGTTAAGAGACATTGTCAAAGCCAATCTTATGCTTCAAAACATTCTAACGGGAATCATTTGAACTGAAAACCAATAAGAACAGAAAACAACCAGAGATTGACAGACAAGGCAACACCACCCCAAACTCAGTCGACAGGTAGCAGAGTCCAGAACAGGACAAAATTGTAACAACAAATTCAGAGAGCCTGGGAGGTCAATCAAAGATCAAAATAATCACAATATCAAAGAAAGAAAAAATATAGGAACAGAAATCAAGGTGGTGAGGATATCAGATTGCAGGATACAACAGACTGTCTTAAATACATGGAAATTTAGTAGACTATATGGTAACCTCAAAGAGAGTTAATACTTCACAAATACCATAAAAATGAAGATCCAAGTAGAACATGAAAACATTAAAACAAAGAAGACACTGACAAGAAAGAGCACAAAAAACATGGACTCAGAACAAGAAGGCATGCAGAAAAAAGGAATGAGCTGCACCACAAAATTAACCTAATGAGAACAATTAATTCATATATATCAACAATTACACTGAATGTCAATGGATTAAATGCACCAGTGAAGACATAGAGTGGCAGAATGGAAAAGAAAACAAGATCCTTCAATATGCTGCCTGCAAGAGACACAACTTACACACAAAAACAAAAACAGACTAAAAGTCAAAGGATGGAAAAATATATACCAAGCTAACTGCAATAAAAAAAAAAAAAAAAAACAGGAATAGCAATACAAGTGTCTGATAAAATAAACTTTAAGGCAAAAAACAGTGTAAGAGATAAAAAAAAAAAAAGGACACTATCTAATATTTAAAGGGTCAACTGAGTAAGAAGGTATAACTATAATTAATATATATGCTCCTAATGAAATAGCACCAAGATACATAAAGCAAACTTCATTATAATTGAAGAAAAAAATAGAAAACTCTACAATTATATTGTGAGATTTCAATACACCACTTTTGAAAAGGGATAGAAAAACCAGAAAGAAATTCAACAAAGATAAAGAGAAACTAAATAGCGCAATAAACCAACATGACCTCATAGATATATACAGAGCATTCAACTCAACAAGAGCACAATGCACATTCTTTTCCAATGCACATGGAACATTCTCCAGAATTGAGCCTGTGTTAGGCCACAAAACAAACCTCCATAAATTTACAAACATCAAAATACTAGAAAGCATTTTCTCAGATCACAATGCTATAAAATTAGAAATCAACAATAGGAAGGTTAAGGAAATAAAGTCAAAACATAGAAACTGAATAAGACCCTGCTGAAAAGCAACTGGGTAGTAGAAAAAATTAAACGTGAACTCACAAACTCTTTGGGACACAGTGAAACCAGTGCTGAGAGGACAAAATGCACACATCCAAAAAGAAGAAATAACCAAAATTAACACATTAACACAGCACCTACAAAATTTAGAAACAGACCAACAAAGGAAACCTACAGTCACCAAAAGAAAAGAAATACCAAGGTTAGAGCAGAAATAAATGAGATAGAAAACAGAAAAACTATAGAAAGAATCAACAGGACAAGAACCTGGTTCTTTGAAAGGATTAATGACATGGGTAAACCTAACAAAAGAATAGAGGAAGAAGACACAAATAACACATATTATAAACCACATGTTGTTGTTAAGTGCTGTCGAGTCAATTCTGACCCATAGCGACACTGGATGGGGTTTCCTAGGAGCAGCTGGTGAGCTTGAACCACTGACTTCACAGTTTAAAGAACTTTGCAGTCTGATGCATTAGCCCACCCCATAAGCCACATGGATATTGTCAAAATAGAACAAAGGAAATTAAAAAGATAGTAACAGAATACTATGAAGAGTTGTACTATAACAAATATGAAAACTTAGAAGAGATGGATGCATTTTTAGAAAAACACTACCTACCTAAACTTATAGAGAGTGATGTAGAAAACTTGAACAGATGGATAGCAAAAGAAAATATTGATCAGGACATCAAAAAACTCCCAACAAAAGAAGTCCAGATCCAGATGACTTCACTGGTGAATTTTCCCAAACATTCAGGGAAGAGTTTTCACTAATTCTATTCAAATTATTCCAGAATACAGAAGAGGATGAAAAACTACCTAATACATTTTATGAAGCAATCATAACCCTCATACCAAAACCAGGGAAGGATATCACTAACAAAAAAATTATACACCAATATCCCTCATGCACACAGATGTAAAAATTCTCAACAAAATCCTAGTACTTTTAATGAAGCAAGCATAACCCTCAAACCAAAGAAGGGAAGAACATCAGTAAGAAATAAAATTATAGACCAATATCACTCATAAACATAGATGCAAAAATTCTCAACAAAATCCTAGCCAACAGAATCCAGCAGCACATCAAATAACAATAATGATAATAATAATAATAATAATAATAATAATAATAATAATACATCATGACCAAGTGCTTTCATATCAGGGATGCAAGGATGGTTCAACAGTAGAAAAACAGTCAATGTAATGCCCCATATAAATTTTTTAAAAAAGAAAAACAACCACATGATCATATCGATTGATACATAAAAGTTATTTGACAAAATCCAACATCCATTCCTGATAAAAAAAAAAAACACTTAACAAAGTAAGAATTGAAAGGGAATTCCTCAACATAATTAAGAGCATATATTACAAAACTAACAGCCAACATTATTATCAATGGAGAGAAACTGAAAGCCTTTCCTCTGCGAACAGGAACCAGACAAGGATGGCATTTTCCACCAATCTTATTCAGTATTGTGTTGGAAGTCTTAACCTGAACTATATGGCAAAATAGGGAAATTATGGCATCCAAATTGTCAAAGAAGAAGTAAAATGCTCTCTATTTGCAGCCAATATGAGCCTATACATTGAAAACTCCAAGGACTCAGTAAAAAAGCTACTAGACCTCATTGGAAATTCAGCATATTGTCAGGGTATAAGATCAACATACAATCAGTTGGACTTCTTTATACTAAAAATGATAATGATGAAAAAGGAATTTGGAAAGGAATACTATTTACAATAGCCACCCAAAGTATGAAGTATCTAATAATTAATGAAACCAGAGAAATAAAGGACCTATATAAAGAAAACTATAAAACACTCTACAAGAAAGCAAAAGAGAATTACAAAATGGAAGAATATACTGTGCTACTGGATAAGAAGACATAACATTGTGAAAATGTCAATACTTCCGAAAGCAAGCTGTAAATATAATGCAATCCCAATCCAGATTCCAACAAATTCTTCAGAGACAGAAAAAACAACTACAGACTTTATATGGAAAGGAAAGAGACCTGGGATGAGTAAAGCACTGCTTAAGAATAAAGTTGGAAGCCTCTCACTCCCTGATTTCAAAATTTACTACATGGATACAGTGGTTAAAACAGATTGGTACTGGTATAATGAAAGCTACATAGATCAATAGAACAGAATTGAGAATCCAGAATCCGGAAATTAAAGCATCCACATATAGCCAACTGATTTTTGGAAAAGGGCCTATGTATATTGCATGGGGAAGAACATATGGTGCTGGCAGAACTGGAAAGTGATATGCAAAAGATTGAAACAAGACCTTTACCTCATGCCATATACAAAAACCAACTCAGCATTGATTAAAGACCTAAATGTGAATCTCAGAAGTATAAAGACCATCAATGAAAAAATAAGGACAAATTTGAGGGCTCTACTACAGAGCACACATAGACTGCCAAATATTGTGAAAATGGTACAGGAAACTACAACACCTTTACAAGAAAAAGGCAAATAATCCAATTAAAAAATGGGCAAAGGACATGAACAGACACTTCACCAAAGAAGACATTTGGACAACCAAAAAACATATGAAGAAATGTTCATGATCACTAGCCATTGTTGTTGTTGTTAGGTGCCATCAAGTTGGTACTGACCCATAACGACCTTATGCACAGCAGAATGAAACACTGCCTGATCCTGGGCCAACCTCACTACTGTTGCCACACTTAAATCCATCGATGCTGCCACCTGGCCAATCCATCTCATTGAGGGTCTTCCTCTTTTTCTCTGACCCTTCACCTTACAAAACATGATATCCTTCTCCAGCGACTGGTCCCTCCTGACAATATGTTCAAAGTATGAGAGGCAAAGTTTGGCCATCTTGACCTCTAAGGAGCACTCTGGCTGCATTTCTTTCAAAACAGATCTATTGGTTCTTTTGGCAGCCCATGGCACTTTCAATATTCTCCTCCAACACCATAATTCAAAGGCATCAATAAGAGATGCAAATCAAAACAGCAATGAGATATCATCTCACACCAGCAATAACAGTGAAGTTCCAAAGAGTAGAGGACAATGAATGCTGGCAGGGATGTGTAAAGACTGGCACCCTCCTACATTTCAGGTGGGATTGCAATATTGTCCAACCACTCTGGAAAACAGTATGGCACTTCCTCAGAAAGTTGGAAATAGAAAAACCTTATGATCCAGCAGTGGCTTTACTTGGTATTTATCCAGAAGAAATAGGAGCCATATCAAGAGTAGATACATGCACATCAATGTTCATAGCAGCACTATTTACAATAACAAATAATGTGAAAACAGCCTAAGTGCCCATCAATGGAAGAATGAATAAACAAACTTTGTTGCATACACACAATGGAATATTATGCTTCCTTGAAGAATAACAAGGAAGCTGCAAGCCACTGCATAACATGGATGAACCTTGAGGACATTATGCTGAGTGAAATTGTTGTTGTCAGTAATTACTGTGGAGTCGATTCTGACCCTGCACAGGGTTTCTGAGGCTATAAATCTTTGCAAGAGCAAAACGCTTCATCTTTCTCCTGAGGAGCGGCTGGTAGTTTTGAACTGCTGACCTTGAGGTTCACAGCCCAATTCGTAACCACTATGCTACCAGAGCTCCTTTTAGTCAGTCACAAAAGGAGAAATACTGCATAGGACCATTATGTAAAATATTTAGAAAAACTACCCATGTTAAAAGTGGGAAGAAAAAAAAAATTCCTTGTTTGTTACTATGGTGTAGGGGGTTGGGCAAGGGGAGCGAGGAGAAGGTAGAGCACAGGGTAGGGAAGAGACACATAATAGTTTGGGTGTTGGAAGGGAGGGTAATGGAAGAACAAGGCAGCTAGGATAACATTTAGACAGGTTTGCATGTGCTAAGTGGGACAGAGGTAAACTGTGAGGTATGCCTAACCTTGGAACAATAGGGCTCTGTGATACAGGGATTGAGGCATGGTTTGAATGGATAGAAAGGTGAAATAATGTCAAAATGCTTGAATGTCTTATGAATCTTAGTTCTCTTGGCTACTATTGTAAAACAGACACTTGAGGGGTAGAGAAGGGAATAGACAGAAACATCACTATAGAAAGCTTGTTAGTTTGCCTTCTGCCTATAACTGATTGGAATATCTAAAATGGGGCTAGAACTTGCCCAGTGAAAGAGGTTTCCTGCAGAGCCTTTGCATTGCATAAAACTGTGTATGGAATCCTGATCCCCATACAGAATCTACTGAGGTGGGAATTTTCCACTTGAAAAGATAAGCAGACCATTTGGGAGCAAGATGCTTCTTGAAAGAAAGACCAGTAGGAAAAAAATAAAAAACATTAAAGGCAGTCTGATTGATTACTACAAGAACAAGCAAGTTATTTGCCAGAGGAGCCATCAGGGCAAGCAATCAATTCCCCTCAGATCAAACCCCCTTCCAAGACTGAAACTGAAAGGGAAATACATGAGCAGGCATGTAATCTTGCTGTTGACCACATTGGTCTACAGATAAGGGGAAGTGGAGGAAAAACAACCTTGAAGCTGTGAGCTAAGTATGACCATGTTCAATAGAGTTCTGTCAACCTGAATTGAGACCTGGTTGGTCAGCAATATAGTAAGACCTGGGGACTCCTGAGTCCATGGACAGGGACATAGCAACAGAGGACTATAGCAGAGAGTGACTCGTCCAGGTGATATGAAGTGAGGGAAGATGCACAACACCCATACATGTAGATAGTACCCATTTGGGTACTGGATGATCAGAACTTGACTATAGGAACAAACAAGAGGTAAAAAAGTGTAATCCACTACAATTTGATGAACTTGACCTATACTTATGGAATGAATCTTTACAACAAGGACCATTCCCACCCTCTCTGGACACAGGGTTGACAGGGATGGGCTACTTAGACATTGGCTACTCAAAATAGGAAGGGTCAGGACTACAAAGGCATGAAGTGACTGGCTTATAAGCTTTCAAGAGGGAGCCTAGTTTCAGAGTGTGCAAGGGAAGGTAGCTTCTCCACTGACTGGTTTCCAACTTGTCTAGATGGGACTGGTAAAAGGAGATGGGGATAAGACTCTTGTGCTTCTGTAGTGAATAATTGCTATCAGAACTGAATGTGAATGTTACAAATGTAAAGGTAGACATTTCATAACATTAGGATGTGATTGGTTGAACTTGCAGTCCAGGAGCATAGGATCCTGGGACCATCAAGGGAGAGGAGCAGAGTGCAGGAGAAGCAGCGCCGCCAGAGATGGAGGCAAAGACGATGATATGGAGAGATGGAGTGGCTAGGGACTCTAGACTTAAGGAGGGAGAGAGGCTGTGCTAGTGTCCAGGGAGCACAGGATGCTTCTGTGTACATAAAACAAACAAACAAAAAAACACAGAGGGAATGGAAGCAATTGTTGTTGAACGATGATGCATGGAGGGGATTGTAATCATTGCAATGAAATGAAATACAATACGATGAATGTTAAGATGATATTCTCTCATGTAAACTATCAGTCAATTCACAATAAAAAACATTGAAAAAAATCACAATTTACTATAAAATGATTAAAACTAATCTCATGAAATAGAGGAGTATTATAGAAGATTGTTACAGTGTTATACTTGTTTTAACCAATTACAATTTTTACTTGTCTTATCCAATTACTTATGAAGATTTTTCCAAAAGCCTCATAAAAATGTAAAATTATATAAAAGTGGATAAAACTGCAAATATTAAAAGTAAATTATAGTAGATACAAAGCTTTGAAATAGTATATTTAAAAATATTTATGTTTGCAAAAACTTATTCTTTGCTATCTCATTGCTTCAAGCCCATACACTCATATTTTGGTTAACAGGTGCCCTGTGAGAGGAGATAAGGGTTCAAGCAGAAATTTAAGATGAGAACTTATTGTCTGTACTTATTTACAGTCCAGAAGGAATAAGGAGGAAAAATACAAATATTAGAAATAGAAAATATCAAATGAAGTGTTATGCACCATTATTTGATAAAGTTTTGCTGACAGTTGCTCAGCAAGCTTTCTCACTGTTTGGCAGTCATTAAAAGAATTCATAAAAAATTTTTAAAACTTCATTTGGCAGTGGAATTAATTCAGTGCTTGAATTATTATGTGAGACCATCAAAAAGAAGAAAGTAGATGGCAAAAAAGCACTTCAGGAATTCAGTCAAATGTGTCCTTATTAAAAATTATACAATAAATTCTGACACAAAGAAACTCAGTGGCCCATTTTAGATAAAAGTATGGTAAAGCATTTTCAAGATGGAAAGAAAAATTTAGTTCAAACTAAGCAAAACAATATTGTAAGTACCCACAGTTCTATCAAATAAAATATACAAACAGAGCCTTCTAGTGGTTGTTTTTTATTTTTTATTTTTTTATTTTTTTTAATATCATTAACTCGTGGGCATCTAGGAGTTTGTACAAAGCATCAAGGAAACAGACTTAATGTTATTAAGTGCCATCAAGTCAATTCTGTCTCATAGTGGACCTGATTAGTGTTTCCGAGGAGCAACTAGTGGATTACAATTGCGATCTAGCGGTTCAAACTGACCTCACAGTCCAGGGCTTATCCTTCAGTGACACACCAGTACTCCAAAAACAAAGAATGTTAGCAAAAAAATTATAAAATAACTTAAACTTGTTTATTCATAGTCACATAGAAAAATAATATGCAAATCAAAGCGTATATGTATATTAATGCTAAGTTTCTCCCTTTGTTTCCTTCCAATTCTACAAGTATAATTAGAATTTATTCTATAATTAAAACATAGGGAAAAATAGACTAACGTGCCACATACTTTGGACATGTTATCAGGCGGGACCAATACTGTAGAAGATAAAGTAGAGTCAGCAAAAAGGAGAAACATCCTCAGTGAGACAGATTGTCACAGTGGCTGCAACAATAGACTGAAACATGGCAATAATTTTGAGAATGGCAAAGAATCAGGCAGTGCTCTGTTTTGTTCTACATATACATAGTATTACTATTCGAACTTACTCAGTGACACCTACAAAAATAATAACAACCATATTGTGTTTTCAAATATAGTGTGGATTTAATCTGAATTGTCTAATTTTATTTGCAGTTTCCACTTAGCTATTTACTACAATTTTAGGAACTGTTGTTTCCATTAGGCAGTTGCTGACCTCTATTAGTCTGACAATATCAGATATCAGTCTTATTTACATACAGTGTTTTAAATTATTTTGTCAAATGTTGATTTTGTGAGAGGCGGGGCTTGATGGCGGCTAGGGTGGAGGTGCAGTTAAGTTCGCCGTCAGCAATAACACAGAATACCAGGCAAAGCAGATCCAGGGCAGGGCTCCAAAACTCGGAACCACAGAGATAGGAATATTTTAAAACTTTGAAGGCTTCTAGCTTGTGTAATTTGGAGGTGAAGTAAAAAATCACGTACTTTTGAATCTGCCTGGCAGGGCTCAGAGGCACGGAGCCGACATCCTGGGAGAAAACAAACAACAAAACCAAATAGGGGGAGTAGAAACACCATGGAAAAATGCTGTGGGAACCTTGGGACAAAGGTGGACATATACTTTGTCACTTTGTTCTGATTTTCTTTTTTCTGTTTTTTTTTTTTTTTGGTATCTGGTTATTGGCACACCCACTGTTTGCCCACCTCCATTCTGGTGACTAGAGGCAGAGCCTGAGCCTATGGCCACTCCTCACCCTCTAGTGGGATTCATATCAGGGATGTAAGGATGGTTCAACATTAGAAAAATGATCAACATTATCCACCATACAAATAAGAAAAAAGAAAAGAAACACATGATCATATTGATGGATGCAGAAAATAAATTTGAAAAAATCCAACATACATTCTTGATAAAAACACTTAACAAAATACGAATTGAAGAGAAATTTCTCAACATAATAAAGAGTATATATACAAAATCAAGAGCCTTCATTACTCTCAATGGAGAGAAACTGAAAACCTTCCCTCTGTGAACAGAAACCAGACAAGGATGCCATTTGTCACCACTCTTATTCAATATTGAGCAAGAGCTATAAAGCAAGATAGGGAAATTAAAGGCATCCAAATTGGCAAAGAGGAAGTAAAACTCTCCCTATTTGCAGACGATATGATCCTACACATAGAAAACCCCAAAGACTTAGTAAAAAAAGGTACTAGACCTCATTAGAAGATTCAGCAAAGTGGCAGGATATAAGATCAACATACAAAAATCAGTTGGATTCCTCTATACCAACAACGACAGCATTGAAAAGGACATTAGGAAAGCAATACCATTTACAATAGCCACCCAAAGGATGCAATATCTAGGAATAAATGTAACCCGAGAAACAAACGACTTATACAAAGAAAACTACAAAACACTACTACAAGAAACCAATAGAGACTTACAAAAATGGAAGAATGCACCATGCTCCTACATAGGAAGACTTAACACTGTGAAAATGCCATTACCGCCCAAAACAATTTACACATATAATGCAATCTCAATCCAGATTCCAACGGCATTCTTCAAAGAGATGGAAAAAATTATTATAAACTTTATATGGAACGGAAAGAGTCCCAGGATAAGCAAACCACTGCTTAAAAAGAAGAATTGTTTGGAGGCCTGTCATTTCCCAACTTCAAAATTTACTACACGGCTACAATTGTCAAAACAGCTTGGTACTGATACAATGGAAGATACATAGATCAATGGAACAGAATCGAGTATCTAGAAATTAACCCATCTACATATAGCCAACTGATTTTTGACAAAACACCTAAATATATTGTATGGGGAGGTGATAATCTCTTAAACAGATGGTGCTGGCAGAACTGGAAAGTGATATGTGAAAGATTGAAACAAGACCTTCACCTCACACCTTATACAAAAACTAACTCAACATGGATTAAGGACCTAAATGTGAATCCCAGAATTATGAAGGCCATCAATGAAAAAATTGGGACAAATGTGAGGGGACTAATTCTGGGAATATACAGACTACAAACCATTTTGAAAACCACACAAACAAAAGTAGACAAAATAGATGAGTGGGACATACTAAAAACTAAAAACCTATGTGCATCAAAAGACTTCACCAGAAGAGTAAAAAGGGAACCCACAGAATGGGAAAAAAT
>NW_006408746.1:4822766-4823858 GCF_000296735.1 Chrysochloris asiatica | reverse complement strand
CAATAGTCAACTTGTCCTATAAATCTACCTTTTCAGTAAATCCATCAGTAAGAGGAATTTATACTTCCTTTCTAAGTTTGTGTGAACTAATTTTAATCATATTCTTCAGATCCTAATCCTTTTGGGAAAGGTGCATAATTTTCTTGCCTTTTAATAGCTCTTAAGGCCAAGTTGTTGTTGTTATGTGCCATGGAGTCGGTTCCGACTCAATGCGACCCTATACAGGGTAAATCTATATGGGAGCAGAAAGCCTTATCGTTCTCCCCCGAAACAGCTGGTAGTTTTGAGCTGCTGACCTTAAGGTTCACAGCCCGATTCGTAACCACTATGCTACGTGGCACTGTGGGATAATATGTAAGACTGCAAAGTCGTTTGAATTGCAAGGTTAGCGGTTCAAGCTCACCAGCAGCTCCTTGGAAAACTTATGGTCGCTATGGGTCGGAATCGACTTGACGGCACTTAACAACAACAACAAGGCAAGGTTACATCTTTACTTTCACACACAACAAATAGCTTAGATCATTTGAAGAAGGTTTGAAAAACTAATTGACCCCAATTAGGCATTTTAAAATACAATTTAAACTGAAGCAGGTGAGCTTAGTTCTAGTACACATACTGTATACCTTCCCTCATTGAAAGCACAAATAATATTAGCCCAGACTGTTTAACGTAATTATTTGTAGAAATTCATTATCTGTAGAAATAAAAATAAGTAACTCCATTTTAAGCTGCTGCACTTAGTGATTCTAGTCTATTTTGGGTCATGGGAGCAAACTGTTGTTTTGTGTGCATCAGAACGTTGTGTTAGATGACAATGAATTGATTCTGATTCTTACCAACCCTATGAATAACTGAATAAACCACTTCCCACTTCTATACCATCCTCATAATTGTTGTTATGTTTGAGGCCATCGCTGCTGCCACTGTATTGGAATTCAGTTTGTTGGAAGTCTTCCTCTTTTTTGCTGACCGTCCACTTTACCAAGCATGATGTCTCTTTTGACAACATGTATGAAGTGTGAGTGATGAAGTCTCACCTTTTAAGGAGCATTCTAGTTGTACTTTTTCCAAAACAGATTTGTTTGTTCTTCT
>NW_006408746.1:4815978-4821701 GCF_000296735.1 Chrysochloris asiatica | reverse complement strand
AAAAAAAAAAACAAAAAAACCCAAAAACTCTATGGCTCACAGTTGTACTCTGACATACATAAAGGCACCACAAATAAGAATTAACATTATGGAAAGAGTTTTGTTTGTTTATTTATTTTTTTGTTTTGCTTTACTTTGTTTTTTAATTGTGCTCTGAAACCTCTGAGTTCTTTATTCTCTTAAGTAGCTATTGTTGCTGTTAAGTGCCATCGAGTCTGTTCCAACTGATAGTCATCCTATATAGGGTTTCCAAGAAGCAACTGGTGGGTTTGAATTGCTAACATTACAGTGAGCAGTCCAGTGCTTATCTTAAAGCACCAAAGGCAGAGGTTCAAAATATCAAGGTAAATACACCTATCATAGAACTCTGTGTAAAGCTATATTTAAACTATAATTCTGGGTTGAAAGAACTGACTTCCCAAGGCTTATGTCCTGGACAGTTAGCCTGTGAAGACTTCACTCCTTTCACTCTATTCCTAGTCAAATAAAGGCTAATTGATATTTCCTTAATCTTTATACTCTAATTGTTGTTGTTTTTGTATGCTGTTGAGTCAGTTCTGACTTATAGCAAGACTGTATAGGATTTCTGGGACAAGCTGGTGGGTGTGAACTGCCTATCAGCCCAGTACTTATCCTACATTCAAGTCCATTGTTATTGTTAAGTGTCGTAATGTGAGTTCTGACTCATAATGTTACTCCATAAGATTTCTGATAAGTGACTGGTGGGTTTGAACCACTGTCCTTATAGTTAGTATTCCAATGCTTATTCTACAGCACATACCAGGGCCCATTTGTTGTTGTTGTTAAGTGCCATCAAGTCAGTTCCAACTCATAACAACCCTGTATAGGTTTTCCAATCAGAGGCTGGTGAGCTTGAACTGCTGACCTTGTGGTTTAAACAAACCATGCTGTCTAGCACATTCTAACAGAGCCACACTGTGTTTTGATATTGATTACTGAAACATGATGAAGTAAAACAGAATATTGTCATATACAGTGCCAGAAGATGAACCCCTCAGGTAAGAAGTACTCAAAATATAAGGGAAGAGCTTTCTCCTCAAAGAAGAGTTGACCATGATGACACAAATGGAGCAAAGCTTTTGGAACCTTCATTGTTAATTGTGTACAACTCAAAAGGAGTGAAAATATCTATAAAATTCAATTACTAATCAGAACAAGGAATGTACAAAATATGAATCTAAGAAAATTGGAAGTTATCAGAAATGAAATGGAATTCATAAATATCGAATTCCATAATGCATAAACATTGAAGCATTAGTGAGCAGAAATGAACTGGTATTGGCCATTTTGAATCTGACAATCTCATAGTTTATTATGCTGAGAATAAGAAACTAGAGAGTAATGGTGCTGAATTCATCGCCAAAAAAAGAATATTTCAAAATTTATCTAGAAGTACAATACTGTCTGAGATAGGATAATATCTAGTCGATACAATTATTATTCAAATGTATGCGTCAACCACTAAATCCAGAGGTGGCATTGAGGATAATGCTTTGGACATCATGGTTGGTTTGAATCACCCAGTCAGTGGTCAAACACAGCAACTGCTCCTTGGAAACCCTATACAAGTTGCTATGATTCAGACCTACTGTACAGCACTTAAAAACAACAAGAATACCAACTTCTTCAGTCTGAAAATGGTCATACATGCAATCAAGATGTATTTATAATTACTGGTATTAAAATGCAAAGATTGGGAACAAAGAGGAAAGATCACTAGTTGGAAAATACAGCCTTGGTGATCGAACCAATGCTGGAGGTGACATGATAGAATTTTGTAAGATCAATGAATTGTTCATTGCAAATACATATATTTAAACAACATAAAAAACAACTATACACATGGACCTTATTAGATGGGATACCCAAAAATCAAATGGACAACATATGGGGAAAAAGATGAGGAAAAATCTCCATATCACCAGCCAAACAAGGCCTGGGGCAGATGATGGGACAGATGATCAACTATTGTTGTTGTTAAGTGCCATCGGGTTGGTTCCGACCCATAGCGACCCTGTACAGGGTTTCTGAGGGTGTAAATCTTTACGGGAGTAGAAAGCCTCATCTTTTTCCTGCGGAGCAGCTGGTAGTTTCGAACCGCTGACCTTAAGGTTCGCAGCCCGATTCGTAACCACTACGCTATTCGGTACCTACTCATAGCCTTATGCACAGCAGAACGAAACACTGCACATTCCTGGGCCAACCTCACTACTGTTGCCATGCTTGAGTCCATTGATGCTGCCACTTGGGCAATCCAAATCATTGGGGCTCTTCCTCTTTTTCTTTGACCCTCCACCTTGATATCCTTCTCCAGTGACTGGACTCTCCTGACAATATGTTCTAAGTATGAAAGATGAAATTTGGCCATCTTGGCCTTCAGAGAGCACTCTGGCTGCACTTCTTCCAATACAGATCTGTTGGTTCTTTTGGCAGTCCATGGCACTTTCAGTATTCTCCTCCAACACCATAACTCAAAAGCATCAATTCTTCTATGGTCTTCCTTATTCACTGTCCAGCTTTTGCATGCTTATGAGGTTACTGAAAATACCATGGCTTGGGTCAGGCACACCTTAGTCAACTTGTCATATACAAGTTCAGGCTGAAGATGAAGAAAATTAAACAAGTACACAAAGACCAAAATAAGAACTTGAAAATATCCCACCTTATTTTAAAGACCATTTGAAGAACAGTTTTGATACATTAGACATTGATGACCAAAGACCAGAAGAGTTGTGGGATGACATCAAGAACATCATACAGGATGAAAGCAAAAGGTCATTAATATGGCAAAAATAAAGGAAAATACCAAAATGGATGTCAGAAGAGACTTGCTCTACAGAGCAGAGATTTTAAAGCAAGTGGAAGAAATGAGGAGCTAAGACAGATGAACAGAAAATTTTATAGGGCAGCTCAAGAAGACACAGACAAATGTTATAATGAAATGCACCAAGATTGGAGTTAAACAACAAAAAAGGAAGAACATGCTCAGCATTTCTCAAGCTGAAAGAACTGAAGAAAAAATTCAATCCTCAAATTGCAATATTGAAGGATTCTATGGGCAAAAATATCTAATGATACAGAAAGCATCAGAAAAAGATGGGAAGAATACACAGAGTCACTGTACCAAAAAGAAATGGTCAATGTTCAGCCATTGCAAAATGTATCATACCTTCAAGAGACAATGATACTGAAGGAAGAAGTCCAAGGTGCACTGAAGGCATTGGCAAAGAATAAGACTCAGGAAATTGATGGAATACAATGATTGAATCATTAAAGTAATTGAAACAGCACTGGAGGAAGTAACTCATCTAGTCCAAGACATTTGGAAAAAACTACCTGGCTAAATGATTGGTAGAGATCCATATTTATGCCCACAGAGTTAAACCAATGAAATGCAGAAATCATCAGACAATATCATTAATATCCAATGCAAGTAAAATTTTGCAGCAGTGCATTGGCAGGAAGCCAGAGGTTCAGCACAGATTTGATGGGAAGTGGAATGAGGCATATCATTGCTGACCTCAGATGGATCTTGGCTGAAAGCAGAGAATACCAGAAATATGTTTACCTGTGCTGTATTGAGTACACAAAGCTTTTGATTGTATGGATCATGACAAGCTATGGATGACATTGAGGAGAATGAGTATTCCAGAACATTTCATTGCGTTCATGAAGAAACTGTATATAGTCCAAGGGGAAATCATTCAAACGGAATCAGGGGACATTGAATGGCTTAAAATTAGGAAGACTGTGCACCAGGATTGTATTATTTCACCATACTTTTCAATCTGTAAACTGAGCAAATAATCAGAGAAGTTTGATTATATGAGGAAAACTGTGGTATCAAGATTAGAGGAAGACTTATTAACAACATGTGATATGCTGATGACACAACCTTACTTCCTTAAAGTGAAGAGGATTTAAAAAATGAGATCGAGTAAAAATTATTTGCATTCCAGTTATATTGAAATGCCCATTCATGCACATTACTAATAACAACATTGAGCATGTACATGAAATGACTCTGCTGAATAGACAAGTGACAGTGAATTATGTGGCAAATTATTTGCAAGTCAGCTATGGCTCTGCCTATGAAATAATCTATGACAGACTTATTTTTCAAAAAGTTTGTGTGTGATGAGTACTGAAACAACTCACAGATGAGCATTAACAAAAGCATTTGGACATCTGCAAAAATAATTTGGACTAATATTCCAAGGAAGTTAAAAGTTTCTTTAAAGTTACTGGTGATGAGACATGGATTCATCACTATGCTTGAGAGTAAACAGCAGAATATGGAATGGGAACATCCTCAATTGCTGACCAAGAAAAACTTAAAAAGTCAACCATTGATGATTATAGTTTTCTGGGATTCTCAAGTCCAGTATATGAACACTATCAAGTAAAAGGTTCAACAAACTACAGTGCTCACTACAGTGAGATGCTCATTGAAAAGCTGGATCCTAATCATCTGATAAAATGCAAAGGACTGCTAGCCAAGAGCTTTGTGATCTTGTAAAACAATGCAAGTACCCACATGTATGCCCACAATGTTGACACACTGTAAAAATATTTTTGAGGTGTTAAAGCACCTATAGTCCTGATATTGATCTATAGTCCTGATATTGATCCATCAGACTTTCACCTGTTTGGTCCCCTGAAAGCAGTTTTTTGAGGACAAACATTCATTTCTGATGAAAAAGAAAAGACAGCCAGACATTAGTGGTTTGCAGCTCAAATTTTAAAACTTTTTTTTTTTTTTTTTTCCATAAAGGAATACAAAAGTGTATTGACAGATGGACAGCATATATTGAAAAGCAAGGTGATTAGGTTTTAAAAAAAATCATGCATTTGTCTTTCCTAAAACTTTATTAAAATCAATTCTACAGCCAGAGTGCAGATAAATTTTGATTCACCCTTGTACTTACTGATGAAGATCAAAGACCATAGCTTCTGGTATGGGTTTCACCTCAATGTAAAGGAAACAAAAATATTCACAACTGGACTAATAAATTACATCAAAATAAATGGAGAAAAGATTGAAGTTATTTTGCGAGAAACCACCATCAACACTTATGGAAGCAGCAGTTAAGATATCAAAGGACATAGTGCATTGGGCAAATGTGCTGCACAAGACCTCTTTAAATTGTAGAATAATAATATATCAGTTTGAACACTAAGTGTGTCTTGCCCAAACCATGGTATTTTCAATAACCTCTTATGCATGTGAACACTGGACAATGTTTAAGGAAGACCACAGAAAAATTGATGCATTTGAGTTATGGTGTTGGAAGAGAATATTAAAAGTATTACGGACTGCCAGTAGAACAAAAAAATCTGTGTTGAAAAAAGTACATCCAGAATGTTCCTAAGAAGTCAAGATGGCCTGACTCCATCTCTAGTACTTTGGACACATTATCAGGAGAGATCTGTATATTGAGTAGGACATCATACTTGGTAGAGCGGAGGGTCAGCAAAAAAAGAGCAATATCCCCAACAAGATGGATTAGCAAAGTTGCAGCAGCAGTGGGTTGAAACATACCAACAGTGCAGGATCAAGCAGTGTTTCAATCTGTTGTGCATAATTTCACTATGAGTAGGTATCAATTAAGGAGCTCTGGTAGCATAGTGGTTACGAATTGGGCTGCGAACCTTAAGGTCAGCAGTTCGAAACTACCAGCCGCTCCGCGGGAGAAAGATGA
>NW_006408746.1:4813968-4815878 GCF_000296735.1 Chrysochloris asiatica | reverse complement strand
TTTCTACTCCCGTAAAGATTTACACCCTCAGAAACCCTGTACAGGGTCGCTATGGGTCGGAACCGACTCGATGGCACTTAACAACAACAACAAGGTATCAACTAGAAGTCATCTAAGAACAACATAGCTGTTATAGCTGTTGGCAGTGGGAATTGAAAGACTTCTATACAGACTTTTCAGAAGCAGCAGAAAGTCCTACTAGAGAGCTAATCACTACTTCAACTTTTATACCAGTCTATAAGACCCAACATGGTGGTGCTGCAGGCTAATGCACTGGACTGCAAGGTCAGTGAGACCACAAGGTTAGTGATTCAAGTTTACCAGCCACTCCTCAGAAACCCTATGAAGAGAGGGTCACTATGAGCAGGAACAGACTTAATGGCACTTAACAACAACAACAATGTTGACATTTTGTGGCTATTACATATATTTAGGAGTCCTGCTGTGATGCATGTTAATGCAATGGATTGCAAGGTCAGTTTGAACTGCAAGATCAACAAATCAAACTCACCAGCTGCTCCTCGGAAACCCTATACAGGGTTGCTATGAGTCAGAGCTGACTTGACAGCACTTAACACCATAAATTCTGAGAAGAAATTGATGCTTAATATTACCTATAATGCCTTGGACTAGTATGTTACAAATTAGTTTTCTCAATGGTTTCAAGAAACTCTTTTTATATCAACAGTTTGATTATAATGTGTTTCAATGTAGAGCTCTTTGGACTTATCCTACTTGTAGTTTGCTAAGCTTCTTGGATGTGAAGATTCATGTATTTGTGAAATTTGTAATGATTTCTTCATAAAATAGTCTTTCTAACTCTATCTCTTCTCTTTCTGAGACTCCTGTAATATGTATGTTGGTCAACTTGATGGTATCCCACAGAAGACTTTATTAGTTGAATAGTACACATTTCAAAAATTTATCTCTTTATTTAATACGAACTAAATCCTAATGTGGCACTGTGGGTTAATGCACTGGACTGCAAAGTCAGTTTGAACCACAAGGTCAGCATTTCAAACTCACGAGCCACTCTTTGGAAACCCTATACAAAATTGATATGAGTAGAAACCAATTCAATGGCACTTAACAACAAGTCCTGGTAGGGTAAACACTGGACTGCTAATTACAAGGTTTGTGGTTTAAACTCACTAGCCACTCCTCAGAAACCCTACATAGGGTCACTATGTATCAGAATTGACTAGATGTCATTTAGTAACAAGTCATGTATTACTTTAAATAGTTGGCATATAAATAGTAATTACAGCTGTTTGAACAATGAACACCTATTTTCTTAATTAGTGATAGCTATTAACTGGGATGCTAATCACTGGGTCAGCTGTTAAATCTCACCAGTTTCTCCACTGGAGAAAGATGAAGCTGTCTGTTTCTCTAAGGATTTTTAATCTCAGAAATCCAATATAGGGTTACTGTAGAGTTGGAATTGACTTGATGTCATTGAGGTGTTTTGAATTTATTAACTATGGGAAGGCTATCTCAATTGCTTTGAAAACTTTTTTCGATGACAAACCACAGATTCTGATAGACTCTTTCAGGCTCTCTCACTATCACAGCTTCCAAGGTCATTGCTATGAAGACGGGACTGTTACTGATGAGAGTGTATTCTATCTCTCAGGTGAATTAAATTGGAAAAACATCAAAAAATAAAAGTTGAGACTTAACCACAGAACAATATCCATATTTCTGTTTAAAAAAAAAAAAAAGTTAAGCCTTAACCACAAAACAGTATCCATCTTTATTTCTTTTTCTGAAATAAAGCCATTAACTACTTTGTAAGATTTTTCCAAGAAATGGACACCAACATAACTTATTACCTCACTATATTTAGCAAAGTATTTTGATTAGAAAGACTATGACTATGTATCATAAATTGATAACCTATATATATA
>NW_006408746.1:4808108-4813868 GCF_000296735.1 Chrysochloris asiatica | reverse complement strand
CTAATGTAGTCATTGAATTATCAAATGTCAGACTTCAACGAGGCAATAATAGTTTTTGTTAATTTTTGTTAAACCATCAGAAGAAAGTTAGGTTAATTTTATAGCAATCTATAAGGTTGTTATCTATGTTGTTGTTGTTAAGTGCCATCGAGTCAGTTCTGACCCATAGCGACCCTGTATAGGGTTTCCGAGGAGCAGCTGGTGGGCTTGAACCACTGACCCTGCAGTTCAAATGGCTTTGCAGTCTGGCGCATTAACCCACAGCCCCACACATAAAACTGGCAAGTAGCCTATCTAACAATGCAGCTTAAATGATTTTGTTTCACAGTCTGAAAAGATATATTTCTACAATATTTTTACTTCAAATGGTGTGGCCATTAACCTGAAAATTATATTCTTTATATTCAGAATGACTTTATAATCTGAAATATGATATTTTCAAAGTTGACAAAAATACAGACCACAAACATAAAGACTCTAGAAAAAGTGATGGGTAAATGATGTTATACATACAAAATGAAAGAAAAACCAGTACTTTGAATTATGAGTAAGGCTGAATTTCTATTATTGCAAAAAGATAGGAAAATATGCATTTAGTAGAAAAGAAAAACACAGAAGTAGTCACACTACTACATGTTTGTGTGTGTTGTTGTTATTAAGTACTATTGACTTGATTCCTACTCATAGCAAACCAAATTGGGTTTCCAAGGAGTATCCAGTAACCAGTGGCAATACTACAGTGACACACCAGAACTCTATAATATACAACAATACAAATCAGTTTGTTTTACTGTTATGGATTATGTGTTGCTCTGGTAACATAGTTGTTCCAAATCGGGCTGCTAATCTCATGGCTAGCAGTAGGAAACTACTAGCTCTTTCTCAGGAGAAAGATGAGGCTTTCTGCTCCCATAAAGATTTACAGCCTCAGAAACATTGTATAGGATCGCTATGAGTTGGAACTGACTCCACAGCGCATAACAATAACAACAATGATGCTAGATAAAACCTATGTCATTCATATTTAAAATACCAGCAGGTTTAACCCACAATGAGTTTCTAGACTAAGGAAAACTAAATAAATTGGATAAACTAGATAAATTGGCCAGAAAAATTCTTATAAATAGCAGTGGAATATTACCTGGTAAAGTACTAGAAGAGGACCCCCTCAGTTTGGAATGCCCTCAAAATACAACTGAGGAAGTGGTGCTTTCTCAAAATGCAGTAGACCTTTGGACTAAAGTGTTCTGGACTATCATATGTTGATGTGGCACATTTCAACATGAGAGGAAATAACTAAAGAAACCATTAATATTCATAAAATGGAATGTTACACAGTATGAATTTAGGAAATTGAAAGTCATCAAAAATGAACTTGAACACATGAATATCAATATTCTACATAATACTGAGGTGAAATGGACTGGTTTAGCCATTTTAAGCTGGACAATCATATGCTTTACTGTATAAGTAATTGCAAATTGAAAAGGAATGGTGTTGCATTCATATAAAAATGAACATCTTAAGATCTGTGTTGAAGTACAGTGCTGTCAGTCATAGGACAGTATCCACATACCTACAAAAATGACCAGTTAACACAAATATTCAAATTTGTACACCAACCCCTAATTACAAAGGAGAAGAAACTGAATATTTTTGCCAGTTTCTGAATCTGAAACTGATCAAATATGAAAATAATATGCATTGATAAATACTGGTGATTGGAAGCAAAGAAGGATCAGTAGAAAGAAACTATGTCTTTGTGATAGAAAGAAAGCTGGAAATCACATGTCAAAATTTTGCAAGACAAATGACTTATTGTTGTAAATACATTTGAATCAGGACCAACTCAAGGGCACTAAGCAACAACATATATGTGAACCTCACATGATAGAATACAGGAATCAAATCATTTATGTCTGTGGAAAGAGACATTGGAGAAACTCAGAACAATCAGACTGAAAAAGACCAGGGTTCAAATGGGGAACATGCCATCAATTTTTCATATACAAATTCAATTAAAGTGTAGAAAATTAAAACAAGTCCACAAGCCTTAATTTGAAAATCATATCAAGAATAGTTTGACAATTAAGCAATAATAACCAGATATTATATGAGTTTTCTACCACTCATCTGTCAGTTTGTTGTACTGTGGTGGCTCGTGAGTTGCTGTGATTCTGAAAGCTATGCCACCCGTATTTTAAATACCAGCAGGGTAACCCATGATGGACAGGTTTCAGATGAGCTTCCAGATGAAGACAGACTGGAAGAAAGAGTGATGAACTATTCCAAATATTTAGTCACTGAAAACTTTATGAAGAGCAGAGAAACACTGTCAGATATAGTGCCGGAAAATGAGCCCCTCAGGTTGGAAGGCACTCAAAATGCGACTGGGGATGACCGCCTCCACAAAGTAGAGTTGACCATGATGACACAAAAGGAGTAAGGCCAATAGGAGAAAAGCCCCCGGGACCTTCATTTGCTGATGGTGCACAACTCAAAATGAAGAGAAACAGCTGTGAACATCCATTGAAAATCAGAATATGGAATGCACGAAGTATAAATCTAGGAAAATTGGAAGTTGTCAAAAATGAAATGGAAAGCATAAACATTGATACCATAGGCATCAGTGAGCTGAAGTGGAATGGTATTGGCCATTTTGAGTCTGACAACCACATGGTTTACTATGCCGAGAATGACAAATTGAAGAGGAATGGTGTTGCTTTCATTGTCAAAAAGAATATATCCAGATCAGTCATGATGTACCATGCTGTCTGTGAAAGGGAAATATTCATGAGCCTACAGGGAAGCCCAGTTAATATCACTATTATTCAAATTTATGCACCAACCACTAAAGCCAGTGAGGATGAAATAAAAGAATTCTAACAAATTTTTCAATCTGAAATTGATCAAACATGCAATCAAGATGTATTGTTCATTAAAGGTGATTAGAATGCAAAGGATGGGAGCAAAGAGGAAGGATCAGTAGTTGGAAAATATGGCCTTGGTGATAGAAATGATGCTGGAAAACACATGATAGAATACTACAAAAGCAATGATTTGTTCATTTCAAATACCTTCTTAATTTAATCAGCATAAGAGACTTCTTAATTTAATCTGCATAAGACACATGGACTTCACCAGATGGAATATATAGAAAGCAAATTGACTAAATCTGTGGAAAGAGATGATGGAAAAGCTCCAGTGAAAACAAGACCAGGGGCAAACTGTGGAACAGATTATCAATTACTCATATGCAAATTCAAACTGAAGCTGAAGAAAATGAAAACAAGTCCATGAAAGCCAAAATATGACCTTGACTATATGCCACCTGATTTTAGATGTGATCAGAAGAACATGTTTGATACATTAAACACTAAAGACCGAAGACCAAAAGAGTTGTGGGATGACATCAAGAACATCATACAGTAAGAAAGGAAAAATTCATTGAAAAGACAAGAAAGAAGGAAAAGATCAAAATGGATGTAAGAAAAGACTCTGATACTTGCTCTCCAGCATAGAGATGATAAAGAAAATGGAAGAAATGAGGAGGCCCAAGTGCTGATCAGAAAATTTCAAAGATCAGCTCAAGCAGATAAAGGCAAATATTACAACAAAATGAGCAAAAATCTGGAGTCAGAAAACCAAAAAGGAATAGCACGCTCAGCATTTCTCAAGCTGGGGGAACTGGATTAAAAAATCAAGCCTCTACTTTCATTATTCAAAGATTCTATAGACAAATTATTGAATGATGCAGAAAACATCATGAGAAGATGGAAGGAATACACAGAGACACTGCACCAAAGAAAATGGTTAATGTTCAATTGTTTCAAGAGGTAGTATATCATCAAGAGCCAATGATACTGAAGGAGGAAGAACAAGGTACATTGAAGGAATTGGCAAATAACAAGGCACCAGGAATTTATGCCATAAAAATTGAAATCTTTCAAGAAAATGAGGCAGCACAAGAGCACTCACTCATCTCTGCCAAGAAATTTGACAACTATCTGGCCAACTGATTGGAAGAGATCCATATTTGTGCCCTTTCCAAAGAGAGGTGACCCAACGGTATGCGGAAATCATTGGACAATCTCTTTGATATCTCAAGCAAGTAAAGTTTTGCTAAAGGTAATACAGAAACGGCTACAATCATCCATTGACAGAGAACTTCCAGAGGTTCAAGCTGGATTCAGAAGAGGCCGTGGAATGAGAGATATTATTGCTGATGTCCGATGGATCTTGGCTGAAAACAGAGAATATCAGAAAGATGTTTACCTGTGCTTTATTGACTATGCAAAGGCTTTCAATTGTGTGGATCATGACAAGCTATGGACAACATTGAGTGGATTCCAGAACACTTAATTGTGCATCTGAGGAATCTGTACCTGGACCAAGAAGCACTGTTTTAAAATTAAGAAAGGTGAGTGACAAGGTTGTGTTCTTTCATCATATTTATTCAACCTGTATGCTGAGCAAATAGTATGAGAAGCTGGGTTCTATGAAGAAAAACGTGGCATCAGGATTGGAGGAAGACTCATTAACAACCTGCGATATGCAGATGATACAATCTTGCTTGCTGAAAGTGAAGAGGACTTGAAACATTTACTTATGAAGATCAAAGAGCACAGTCTTTGGTATGGATTACATCTCAATGTCAAGAAAACAAAAATCCTCACCACTGGACCAATAAACAACATTCTTATCAACAGAGAAAAGATTGAAGTTGTCAAGGATTTCATTCTTCTTGGATCAACTATCAACACTCGTGGAAGCAGCAGTCAAGAGATCAGACGATGTATTGCATTAGGCAAATCTGCTGCACAGGAACTTTTTAAAGTGTAGCAGTGCAAAGATGTCAGCTTGAGGACTAAGGTGCACCTTACCCAAGCCATGGTATTTTCAATAACCTCACATGGATGCAAAAGCTGGACAGTGAATAAGAAAGACTGTAGAAGAATCGATGCCTTTGAATTGTGGTTTTGGAGGAGAATACTAAAAGTGCCATGGACTGCCAAATGAACCAATAGATCTGTTTTGGAAGAAGAGCAGCCAGACTGCTCCTTAAAGGCAAAGATGGCTAAACTTCATCTCTCATATTTTGGACATATTGTCAGGAGGGAACCGTCGCTGGAGAAGGATATCATGTTTGGTAAGATGGAGGGTCGGAGAAAAAGAGGAAGACCTTCAACGAGATGGATTGGCCAGGTGGCAGCATTGATGGACTCAAGTGTGGTAGCGATAGTGAAGTTGTCCCAGGATCGGACATTTTTTTGTTCTGCTGTGCATGGGGTAGCTATAAGTCGGCTCCAAATCGATGGTACCTGACAACAACAAGAGTTGAACAGATAATATCAAAGATCAGCTTGAGAAGATAAAGCCAAATATTATAACAAAATGTGAAAAGATCTGAAATCAGAATACTAAAAAAGAAGAACATGCTCAGAATTTCTCAAGCTGGGGGAACTGAAGAAAAAAATCAAGCCTCGACTTTCTTTACTGAAAGATTCTCTGGGCAAATTATTGAATGATGTACATAGCGTCAACAGAAGATGGAAGGAATTCACAGAGTCACAGAGAAAAAGAAATTGGTTAAATTTCAACCATTTCAAAAGGTAGCATATAATCAAGAGCCAATGATACTTAGGGAGGAAGTCCAAGGATCATGGAAGGAATTGGCAAAGAACAAGGCACCAGGAATTTATGGAATAAAAATTGAAATCTTTCAAGAAAGTGAGGCGGCACAGGAGGCACTCACTCATC
>NW_006408746.1:4779174-4807193 GCF_000296735.1 Chrysochloris asiatica | reverse complement strand
GATCAACTATCAACACTCATGGAAGCAGCAGTTAAGAGATCAGATGATGTATTGCATTGGGCAAATGTAATGCACCAGACCTTTTTAAAGTATTGAAGAGCAAAGATGTCAGCTTAAGGACTAAGGTGCACCTGACCCAAGCCATGGTATTTTCAGTAACCTCATACTCATGTGAAAGCTGGATATTGAATAAGGAAGACCGTAGAAGAATTGATGCCTCTGAGTTACGATGTTGGAGGAGAATACTAAAAGTGCCATGGGCTACCAAAATAACCAATAGATCTGTTTTGGAAGAAGTGCTCCTTAGAGGCCAAGATGGCCAGTCTTCGTCTCTCATACTTTGGCTATATTGTCAGAAGTGAGCACATCATGTTTGGTACGATGTAGAGTCAGAGAAAAGTAGGAAGACCCCCATGAAGTGGATTGGCCAGGTGGCAGCATAGATGTACTCAAGTGTGGCAACAGTAATGAGGTTGGCCCAGACTTGGACACTGTTTCATTCTGCTGTGAAAAAGTTTGCTATGAGTCGGTGCCAACAGCAAAAGATTTATAGCCTCAGAAACCCTGTACAGTATTGCTATGAGTTAGAACCAACTCCATGGCACATAATAACAACAACAAATTAGGATATCAAAAATATTGTCCAATGATTTCTGCATTCCTTTGGGTCACCTCTCTTTGGAATAGGCACAATTACGGATCTCTTCCAATGAGATGGCCAGATAGTTGTCTTCCAAATTTCTTGGCAGAGATGAGTGAGTGCCTCTTGTGCCACCTCACTTTCTTGAAAGATTTCAATTTTTATTCCATAAATTCCTGGTGCCTTGTTTTTTGCCCATTACTTCAATGCACCTTGGACTTCCTCCTTCAGGATCAGTTGCTCTTGATCATATTCTACCTCTTCAAATGGTTGAACATTAACCATTTCCTTTTGGTACAGTGACTCTGTGTATTCTTTCCATCTTCTCTTAATGCTTTCTGCATCATTCAATAATTTGCCCAAAGGATCCTTTGGTAATGAAAGTTGAGGCTTGAATTTTTAATTCAGTTCCCCCAGCTTGATAAATACTGAGCATGTTATTCCTTTTTGGTTTTCTGATTGCAGATCTTTGCACATTTGTGGCAATATTTGGCTTTAGCTTCTGGAGCTGATCTTTGAAATTTTTTGTTCAGCTCTTGTCCCTCCTCATTTCTTCCATTTGCTTTAGCATCTCTATACTGGAGAGCAAGTTTCAGTGTCTCTTCTGGCATCCATTTTGACCTTTCCTTCCTTCTTGTCTTCTCAATGACTTTTTGCTTTCCTCATGTATGATGTTCTTTTTGTCATCCCACAACTCTTCTGGTCTTCCGTCTTTGATGTTTAATGTATCAAATCTGTTCTTCAGATGATCTCTACATTCAGGTGGGATATATTCAAGGTCATATTTTGGCTCTCCTGGACTTATTTTCATTTTCTTCAGCTTCAGTTTGAATTACATATGAGTAATTGATGATCTATTCCACAGTCTGCCCCTGGCCTTGTTTTTGTTGTTGTTGTTGTTTTTAACAATGTTTATAGAAGTTTTATTCATATAGGCAAAACAGGAAACAAATACAAAATCCATTATCATGAGAATGAATTTTTTTAAGTATTCAGTAAAGCCTGCAAAAATCAGAGCTTGTGTAAAGCAGAAACTTGTTAGAGAAGGAAAATTCAAATATTGTCCACTAATACCAAGTGATAGAAAAGTAGTAAGACTGCAGCTTGTCTAAGAGAGCAAACTTACAAGACCTGGAAAATCACAGCAGTTCCAGCTGTCATACATTTCACTGTAGTATATCCTTATAAACTAATGCTACTCAACTATAGAATAAATTGCTGATACATAAATCAACATGGATGAAGTTTCAAAGATGGTGCTGAGTAAAAGACGTAAGATACAGAAGAACATATTCTCTGTTTCCATTAATGGGTAGCTTGAGAATAGGCAAAACTAATCTATGATAGAAAAAACTTAGCTCTATCACTGACTGTAGGGATAGGGGTATGAATTGACAGGAAGAAAATGCAAGGGATATTTGTTGTGATATAAGTATGCTGTTTCTTGACTGAAGTGGTAGTTTAAAAAGTATTTCCTTTACCAAAATTCATTAAAATTAAAATTTTCAATACATGAATTTTACTTCAATTAAAAAAAAATTCCTTAGTAACAAAAGAGAGTATATTAGCATATATAACTGAAAAGTCTAGAAGTATATCTAGCTCTAAATATGGTTCAATTCCAGTGTTCAGTGTCATTAAAAATGTGTCTATTTTTAAACTCTCAGATATTTTTTCCTGTGTACTAGATTTATTTCTGGGACTGTGATGGCTTTAGAGTATAAGCATTGGACTGAGAACTGTAAGTTCAGTGGTTCAAGTCCATCAGCAGCTCCATGAGTTAAAGATGAGGCTTTATGCTCCTGCAAAAATTTACAGCCATGGAAAATGTACAGGATCACTATGAGTCGGAACCAACCAGATAGCACTTAATAGCAAAAGTAATTTTTATTTCAGACAGGCTTTCCCTTTTAGGTATGGCCACAAAGCTCTAAATTTAGATTCCACTCACTTAGCAACCCCATTAGAAAAAGAATATCTCATTTTTGAATTGGTCTAGCAGAAATCTTAGTATTGATTTTGATTACCCATTTGTGAATTGAACTAGTGATAGTAGCCCAGTGTTTGCTTGGGAGAGGGTAAAAGGAAGGATATGATCAAGCCACCTGAATTTCTCAGACAAAACCTGGGAGCGGTGGCTCTCTAAAATAAACAAACTGGAATGCTGTTACTAGAAGAGAGAATGTTGGGTAAAACATAGACATCCACAACAATACTGGTAATAATTTTATTCTAATCTCATTAAAGAAGTTTAGTGTATTTGTTTTTAATTTCATTTAAGAAAAAAACTACTTGTAATTCTAAGTTTTGTGGTCTTCACCGGTCTGTAGATAAAGATATGATCAAGTAAATTTTGTTGTCTTCTTTACTTCCCCTCTCACTTTATGGTATTTATAAATATGCTGCCCCTTTAGGAATATCTGTGACTTCCCAGAATATGTCTCATGCTTACTCACAAATGTATCTTAATTTCACTGGTAGACCCTTGATACTATCTCTCAATGCTTCACTGAGTGCCCCTACTTATGTCAGTGCCAAACTTGAACTGGAGTTGTCTAGCCAATTTCTTAGATCCTAGCCCTCCCATCTATATTATCTTCTGTGTTGCTGGGGCTACATTTCTTAGACTCCCATGCTAGTTGGTTCATTGTTGTTGTTGTTGTTAAATGCCCCTGAGTCTGTTTCAACTCATAGTGACCATGAATAGGGTTTCTGAAGAGCAACTGGTGGATCTGAACCTCTGACTGTGTGGTTGTTGTTGTTGTTGTCAGGTGCCATTGAGTCGGAACCGACTCATAGCGACCCCATGCACAGCAGAACGAAACAATGTTCGATCCTGGGCCAACCTCACTAACGCTGCCACACCTGAGTCCATCAATGATGCCACCTGGCTGATCCATCTCATTGGGGGTCTTCCTCTTTTTCTCTGACCCTCCACCCTACCCAGCATGACATCCTTCTCCAGCGATTGTTTCCTCCGGACAATATGTCCAAAGTAGGAGAGACGAAGTTTAGCCATCCTGGCCTCCAAGGAGCACTCTGGCTGCACTTCTTCCAAAACGGATTTATTGGTTCTTTTGGCAGTCCATGGCACTTTCAGTATTCTCCTCCAACACCACAACTCAAAGGCATCAATTCTTCTACGATCCTCCTTATTCACTGTCCAGCTTTCGCATCCATATGAGGCTATTGAAAACACAATGGCCTGGGTCAGGCGCACCCTGTGTGCGAGGCAAGACTGTGTGGTTAGCCAGCCAATTCTTTTTCTTTTTTTAATGCTTTATTGTGAATTATGTGATAGTTTACATGGGAGGACATCAGCTTCACATTGATCCCCTCGTATATCGTTTCTTTGCCAGGGGTACAATCCCTTCCATGCATCATCCATCAACCAAAGGGTATACTCCACAAGCCTACCCCCAGGTTGTCCGCATACCACCCATCTCTCTCTCTGGGTCCAAATTCTCCAACCACTCCATCTTCCCAAGTCATGGTCTCTGCCTCTATCCTTGGCATCACTGCTTCTCTGGGTAGGATTCCATTCTCTGCTCTTCTCTTTTCATGGTCCCAAGGACCTCTACTCCTAGACTGCAAGGTTAATCACTCCCCTCCCTTTGCCCCAAAACATCTACCTTTACATTTCCAGCCCTTACAATCAGTCCTGATAACAATTATTCACTATTGTATCACAAGAGACCTATCTGCATCTCCTTTCATCATCCCTGATTAGGCACAATGGATACTACTCAGTGGAGATTCTACTTTCTCAATGCCCTCTGGATCTAGGTTCCCTCTTGAAAGCTTGTAAGCCAGTCACTTCTTGTCTCTGTAGCTTCCCCACTCTGGGTAGCCAATGTGCAAGTTGCCCATCCCTGTCCTCTCTGTGTGTGGAAGAGGTGGGAATGATCCTCGCTGTGAAGATTTGTTCACTCTTTTGAGCTATTGCTTCCATAGGTGTGGAATTGTATCAGATTATTCTTTTTCCCCTCTTCTTTCTTCTTCTGTTTGGGCTCTGATCATCCAGCTATTGAAGCCAGGTCAAGTGGGTATTATCTGCAAGTGTCAGTGTACTTATGCATGTACCCTCTCTTCTTATCAGCTGGATGCTTCACTCTCCACTCTAGTCCTCTGTGGCTATGTCACTGACTCTTGGTCCAAAAGTCCCCTGGACTTGGCACACTGCTAGCCAACCAGGTCTCCATACACATTCAGAGCATTGTAGGGCTTAGCTCCCAGCTTCATTGCTGTTTTTCCCTCACTTCCCCTTATCGGTGATGAATGTGGCACCAACTGGGCATGCATTCCCATTGAGCCTTAGTCTTAGAAGGGGGTTTCCCTTGAGGGGGACCCGACCACTTGCCTTGATGTATCCTGGGCGAGCCACTTGTTTGTTCTTATAGTAATCAGTCGGCCTGCCTAGATTGTTTTGTAATTTTCCTGTCAGTCTTTCTTTCAGGAACTATCTTCTGTTCTTCTGGCCACTCCAGGCTGGTGTGCTTGTCCTTTCAAGTGGACATTTCCCCTCAGAAGATTCTGGATGCTGTTAATGATTCCACCTATGGTCTTGTGTAATATAGAGGCTCCTCAGGAAGGCTCTTTCTCTGGGCACATTGTAGCCCCATTTTAGGTATTCCAATCAGTTATAGGCAGAAGACAGACTTACAAGCTTTCTATGGTGGAATTTCTGGCTATTCCTTTCTCTCCCCTGCCAGTGTCTATTTTATAGCTGTATGCCCTGACCTTGTTTTGACAGATGATATGGAGCTTTTCCATCATCTCTTTCCACAGATGTAGTCAATTTGGTTTCTATGTATTCCATCTGGTGAGGTCCATGTGTATAGTCATGTCTTATGCTGTCTAAATCAGGTATTTGAAATGAACAATTCATTGGTTTTTCAGAATTCTATCATGTGTTCTCCAGCATCATTTCTATCACCAAGGTCATATTTCCAACTACTAATCCTTCCTCTTTGCTCCCAACCTTTGAATTCCAATCACCAGTAATGATCAATACATCTTGATTGCATGTTTGATTGATTTCAGATTGAAGAAGTTTGTAGAATTCTTCTATTTCATCCTCACTAGCTTTGGTGATTGGTGCATAAATTTGAATAATAGTGGTATTAACTGGGCTTCCCTGTAGGCACATGGATATTATCTTATCACAAACAATGTTGTATCTCATGACTGATCTGGATATGTTCTTATTGACAATGAAAGCAACACCATTCCTCTTCAATTTGTCATTTCCAGTATAGTAAACCATGTGGTTGTCAGATTCAAAATGGCCAATACCATTCCATTTCAGCTCACTACTGCCTAAGATATCAATGTTTATGCATTCCCTTTCATTTTGACAACTTCTAATTTTTTTCCAGATTCATGCCTCTTACATTACATGTTCCAATTTTGAATGAATGTTTACAGCTGTTTCTCTTCATTTTGAGTTGTGCCCCATCAGCAAATGAAGATCCTGTGGGCTTTTCTTCTGCCGGCTTTATTCCATTCACATCACCTCATCAAGGTCACCTCTACTTTGAGGAGGCAGCTCTTTCCCAGTAACATTTTGAGTGCCTTCACACTTGAAGGGCTAATTTTCTGGCACTATACTTGACAGTGTTTCTCTAATATTCAAAAGGTTTTCAATGACTAAATATTCAGAAGTAGTTTGTCACTCCTTCCTAGTCTGTCTTCCTCTGGCAGTTTATCTGAAACCTGTCCACCATGGGTGACCCTGCTGGTATTTAAAATATCAATGGCATAGCTTTCAGAATCATAGAAACTCACAAGCCACCACAGTATGACAAACTGACAGATGAGTTCTAAGTAAATAATAGACCATTTTGAATTTGAATGAATTAATTCTCATGAATATGTAAATCATCAAACAGTGTAACTAATATCATATGTAGGTAAAATTTTCATGGAGATGACCTAAAAATGATTACAACAATACATTGAAAGGGAACTGACATAAATCCAACCCTGATTCAAAAGAAAACATTGAACTAAGGATATCATTGCTGATCTCAGATGGATTTTGGCTGAAAGCAGAGAATATATATATATAAATGTTCACTTGTATTTCACTGATTATGCAAAGACATTTGACTAGATGAATAATGAGAAACTATGGATAACATTTAAAGAATGAATATTCCAGAACACAATTGTGCTCATGTGAAACCTGGACATAGACCAAGAGGCAGTCATTCGAATAAACCAAATAGATATTCAATATTTTAAAATCAGGAAGGTGTTAGTCAGGGTTGTATTCTTTCAATGTACTTATTCAGTCTGTATGCTGAGCAAATATTCTGAGAAGGATTTTATGAAGGAGAACATGGCAAAATGCAGATTATATAACCTTGCTTGATACAAGAGAACAAGACTTAACATATTTCCTAATGAAGATCAAATGCTACAGCCTTCACTGTGGATTGCACCTGAATTTCAAGAAAACAAAAATCCTCATAACTAGACCAATAAATATCATTGTGATAAATGAATAAAAGACTTCATTTTGCTTTTATTCTGTCAACACTCATTGAAACAGCACTTGGGAAATCAAATGATGTATTACATTTGGTAAATATACTGTGAAAGACCTCTTTAAACTTTTAAAGGGCAGTTTGAGAGCTCTGGTGCACCTGACCCAATTCATGGTATTTTCAATCTCCTCATATGCATGTGAAAGTTGGACAATGATAAGGAAGACTCGAGAAGACTCAATGTATTTGAATTAAGACCTTGGAGAGGAATAATAAAAGCACCATTGACTGCTAGGAAAACAAATAAATCTGTCTTGGAAGAACTGCAGTCAGAATGTTCTTTAGAAGTTAGGATAGCAAGTTTGTCTCTCATACATCGAACATGTTAAAAGGACATCACGCTTGATAAAATGTAGAGTCAGTGAAAAAAAGGAAGACATCCAATGAAGTGGATTGACAATGTGGCAGCAGTAATGGGTTTAATGTATCAACAACTGTGAGGATGGCACAGGATAGGGCAGTGTTCATTTTGTTGTGCATGGGGTGACTACTGTTCAGATTCAATGACACCAAACAACAAACAATTGAGTGAAAGGAAAAGCAACGTATAATAAAGGGTACTGTTGTTGTTTTTAAGTATTGTTGAGTCAATTCCAACTCATAACAAGCCAATATAGAGTTTCCAAGGAGTAGCTGCTGGGTTTAAACTGCCAACCTTGTGGTTAGCAGTACAGTGCTTATCCTATAGCTCAGCTCCAGGACTCCAATAAAGGATGAAAAACACAAAAATTTAAAAATTAAAAAAAAATAATAATAAGAGTCAGCAATGTCTTTACTACAAATTAAAAAAAAAAAAACACATATTCATATAATTGTGGCAGTATGGGCTAATGTGTCAGACTGAAAAGTCATTTGAACTGCAAGGTCAGTGGTTCAAGTTCACCAATTGCTCCCTAGAACTCTATACAGGGACGCAATAGGTCAGAATCAACTTGACAGCTCTTAGCAACAACAATTCTATTTTTTTAAAGAAGAGGAAAAAATAATTTGTCATGACATAAAATGTAATAAACATATTAGATTTCTTCAAATTTATGATAATTACTACTTTCTAAATAAAGATGGTTTATAAACAAAGATTTAAAAACTGAATGGTTTCAAATTAAGAAAGGTGTGTGACAGGGTTGTATTCTTTCACTGTACTTATTCAACCTGTATGCTGAGCAAATCATCCAAGAAGCTGGGTTTTATGAAGAAAAATGTGGCATCAGGATTGGAGGGAGACTTATTAACAACCAGCAACATGCAGATGATACAACCTTGCTTGCTGAAAGAGAAGAGGACTTAAAATATTTACTGATGAAGATCAAAGAATATAGCCTTTGGTATGGATTACATCTCAATGTAAAGAAAACAAAAATCCTCACCACTGGACCAATAAACAATGTTCTTATCGATGGAAAAAAGATTGAAGTTTTAAAGGACTTCATTCTTCTTGAATCAACTATCAACACTGGTGGAAGCAGCAGTAAAGAAATCAAATGATGTATCGCATTAGGCAAATCTGCTGCACAAGACCTTTTTAAAGTGTTGAAAAGCAAAGATGTCAGCTTGAGGACTAAGGTGCACCTGACTCAAGCAGTGTATTTTCAATAACCTCATATGCATGTGAAGGCTGGGCAGAGAATAAGGAAGACCATAAAGGAACTGATGTTTTTGAGTTATGGTGTTGGAGGAGAATATTGAAAGTGTCATGGGTTGCCAAAAGAACCAACAGATCTGTATTGGAAGAAGTGCAGTCAGAGTGTTCCTTGGAAGCCAGGATGGCCAAACTTCATCTCTCATAGTTTGGACATATTGTCAGGAGGGACCAGTAGCTGGAGAAGGATATTATGATTGGCAAGGTAGAGGGTCAGAGCAAAAGAGGAAGACCCCCAATGAGATGGATTGGCCAAGTGGCAGCATCAATGGGCTCAAGTGTGGCAACGATAGTGAGGTTGGCCCAGGATAGGGCAGTGTTTTGTTCTGCTGTGCATAAGGTTGCTATGAGTTGGTACCAACTCAATGGCACCTAACAACAATAACAACAAACAAAGATACTCAGGACTATATGGAATTATACTCATACTACCATCTTCTGATGGACTCCTGGTATAGTGCTGTAGAATCAGCACTGGACTTTAAACCACAAGGTCAATTGTTCAAACCTACCAGCTGCCCCTCAGAAACTATGTAGGGTCACTATAAGTCAGAATTGACTAGATGACAATTAACAGTAACAATCATCTTCAGTGTAGTATTTTAAGTTAATCTTTGGGTTTGGATTTTTGTAGTATGAGTTTACCATGGCATACGTACAGTTTAACTTTCTCTTAGCTTTCCATGTAGCTCATAACTGCACTATAACTCAATCTGCATAAACATTCTATTACACAGCTGGTGCTGCCAGAATTTCATTTCCTACTGTCTAGACAGCCAGTCTAAACACTGTACTCTGAAGCCTCCATGGAGTATAATTCCCAAAAGACTTTTTAAAGCTCCAGGTAGTGTGAAGCATGCTAGACACTCCCATTTTCTTATCATCCTACAGCATGATATGTGTCAAAAAAAAAGCAAGAATATACGATTTCTTGGGAGGAAAAAAAAGACTCCATCATTCTTTAACTCATAAAATCAATAAAGCCTTAACAACCAATCACCCATTCTCAGTCCACAATCCTCCTGATAGCTTTTAAACTGTGTTCAGTGGCCAGGCTGAGCAGTTTTTGGAAGAGAAAACATTGCATTTTCATGAAATACACACAGTGTGAAATATTTTTAGAGAGAGAAACTACTAGAATTAAAATGAATGTTGTCTATAAATTATTACAATATTCAATTCATTGACATACCTATATAGAATGTTTTGTAGAATCTAGGATAAAATAAAACAATATTGTCTTCAGGTTTGACACAGTAGGAAACAGTGAATCATTAATCAATAGTTTAAAACAACAGCATAGAAAATGTGTTTAATCTGAGAACAACCAAAGAACTACAAAGGAATGCTAGCCAAATTCAGTCAGGGCTCTCAAGTGAGTGCTCAAAATAAAATACAACATATCAAACAGATGTATCAATTAACCTAGATCAAAAGTCAGAGAAAGACAATGGTTCAGGGAAAAACAGAAACAGTCCAGGTATAGAACACTATCAAAAAGCTCTAGAGAATGAATTCCAAACACATACTGAAATATGTAAATAAAATAGTTTGAAAACCAGAGAAATTTTATAGCTTTCTCAGAGAAGATTATTATTGTTGCTAAGTGCCACTGAGTCAGTTCTAACTCATAGAGACCCTGTATAGGGTTTCCGAGGCATTTAAAATCATCCCAGGAGTAGAAAGCCTCATCTTTCTCCTGAGGTGTGACAGGCAAGATCGAACTGCAAGCCTGTGGTTCACAGACCAATGCTTATCATATGGTGCCACCATGATCCCCAGAGCAGATTATGTGGATATTGTAAGTCTATTAAAAAAATGTGGTTTTCTTACATGCCATAGAGCTTTTACTAAGTAATTATTACAAACCACGTTTTTTTGTAACTGAAGCACATGCTTAGGAAATTTATAGAAAACATTGAGAATGGAGATGAGGATTCTAGATATAACCACCAAAATGATGATTGACAGATAGCTAGTGGAGTCAACTTTCTAGGGCCTTGTTGTTGTTGCTAAGTGCCATTGAGTCATAGCGACCTGCATAGGGTTTTCAAGAAGTGGCTGGTGGGTTGAACCACTGACGTTTCAGTTCAGATGGATCTTATGGCCAAGTGCTTACCCTACAGCAGCATACCAAGACTCCTTAAGGCCTAGAGCTTTTATATAAACCTTATCCTGAACATGGAATAGATAAGTAGGTATACTTATTCTTGTTGCCATAGACACTGTTCTTTTGGGACAGAATAGAACTACCCCATAGGATTTCCAGGTTTGCAATCTTTAGCAATGAAAATTCTCACATCTTTCTTCTACAAAGCAGCTAGTAGATTTGAACTCCTTACCTTTTGGCTAACAGCTGAGCACATAACTTTTGTGCCAAGAGGGCTCCTTATGTAAGTACATTGTTGTTGTTGTTAAATGGCATTTAATAAGTTGCAACTAATAATGGCCCTGTACAGGGTTTCCCAGGACAAGTTGGTGGGTTTGAACTGAAGACCCTGTGGTTTCTAGTTCAGTGCTGATCCAAGAGTATCACATCTAGAGTCCATATGAGTATATCTTGCTGATATTGTTAAATGCCTTTAAGTCAATTATGACTCATAGCAACACTATACAAGCTTTCCGAGGATCAACGAGGCTTGAATTGCCAACCTTGTAGATTATTTTTTGTTGTTGTTAGGTGCCATCACATTGGTACCAACTCATAGTGACCCTATGCACAGTGGTACTGGCTTATAATGACCCTATGCACAGCAGAATGAAACACTGCCTGATCCTGGGCCAATCTCACTATTGTTGCCATGCTTGAGTCCATCAATGCTGCCACCTTGCCAATCTATCTTGTTGGAGGTCTTCCTCTTTTTCTCTGACACTCCATCTTATGATATCCTTCTCTGGTGACTGGTCCCTCCTGACATTATGTCCAAAGTATGAGAGACGAATTTTGGCCATCCTGGACTCCAGGAAGCACTCTAGCTGCACTTCTTCCAACACGGATCTATTGGTTCTTTAGGCAGTCCAATGCACTTTTAATATTCTCCTCTAGCACCTTAACTCAAAGGCATCAATTCTTTTATCTTCCTTATTTACTGTCCAGCTTTCACATGCATATGAGGTTATTGAAAATACCATGGCTTGGGTCAGACACACCTTAGTCTTCAAGCTGACATCTTTGCTCTTCAACACTTTAAAAAGGTCTTGTGCAGCAGATTTGCCTAATGCAATACGTCATTTGATTTCTTGACTGATGCTTCCATGAGTGTTGATAGTTGATTCAAGAATGAAGTAGTTCTTGAAAATCTTTTCACCATTGATAAGAATGTTGTTTATTGGTCCAGTGGTGAGGATTTTTTTTTTTTTTACATTGAGATGTAATCCATACTGAAGGCTTTGCTCTTTGATCTTCGTCAGTAAATGTTTTAAGTCCTCTTCCTTACAATTGCACACCAGGAGTCCATATGTTGTTGTTAAGTGCCATCGAGTAGGTTCCTACTCATATTGACCTTGTATAGGTTTTTCAAGGAGCAAGTGATGAGTCTGAACTGCTAAACCAACCTGGAAGTCCAGTACTTTATCCTACTGCATCATACTGGGATTCCATATAAAGAATGTGAAATCATTAAATAATAGAATGTAGGTCCTGACATAGACTTTGCCACGTAAAATTGTAAACATAAAGTATACAATTATGCTCATGAGGAAACTACATAAACCAAGAGTCACTCTTTCCAACAGAACAAGTGACACTGAATAGTTTAAAATCAGGAAAGGCATGCCCCAGGGCAGTATTCTTTCATCATATAATTTCAACCTATATGCTGACAAATAGTACAAGAATCTGGGTCATATGAAGAAGAACGTGGCATCAGGATTGAAGGAGGACTCATTAGCAACCTGAAATATGCAGCTATTATAATCTTACTTGATGAAAGCAAAGAGGATTTAAAATACTTACTGAAGAAGATGAAAGACCACAGTCTCGAGTATGCACTGTATTTCAACATAAAGACAACAAATATCCTCACCACTGTACCAATAAATAATATCATGATAAATGGAGAAAAGTTTGAAGTTGTCAAAGCTTCATTTTGCTTGGATACACAGTTAATACTCATTGAATAAACATTCAGCTAATCAAATAACGTATTTCATTGAACAAGTCTGCTGCACAAGACCTCTTTAAAATGTTCAAAATAAAGTTGTCAGTTTGAGGACTAAGGTGCACCTGGCTTAAGCCATGGTATTTTCATTATCCTCATATGCATGTGAAAGTTGGACAATGAATAGGGAAGACCATAAGAAGAATTAGTGTATTTGAGTTATGGTGTTGGAAAGGAATATTGAAAGTACCATGAACTGCCAGAAGAACAAACAAATATCTTTTGGAGGGAGTACAACCAGAATGCTCCTTAAAATCCAGACTGGTCAGACTTCATCTCTCATATTTTGGACATGTTTTCAGGAGGGACCAGTCCCTGGAAAAGAACATCAATCTTGGTAAGGTAGAAGGAGAGTGAAAAAGAGGGAGACCCCCAAGAGATGGATTGGCACAGAATGTGAGGTTGGTACCAGACTGGGCAATGTTTCCATCTGTTGTGCATAAGATTTCTATGAATCAGAATGACTCGATGGTGCCTAACAACAATAACAAAAGCGTATGATGCAACTTTATGACATGTATGGTAAACCAGCTCTTTAAAATATTTCAAAGATTATTTGCCTACATACCTTCCCTACTGGAAGTTGCAATTATTATTTTATTTTAAATAATGCTTAATCTTTCATTCAAATGTAAGTATGTAGTTTAAAACATTTAATTGAAGTAATATCTGTCATCACCTCTCATCTATCAGTTAGTTGTACTGTGGAGGTTTATGTGTTGCTGTGAAGCTGAAACAAGGGGATTCTGATGCTGGAACAAGGGAATTATGATTGGTTAAAAATCAAGAGAATTGTGCACCAGGGTTGTATCTCTTCACCATATTTAATTCATTCTTTATGCTGAGCAAATAATCTAAGAAATTGGATCATATGATGATAGATGTAGCATTAGGGTTGGCGGAAATCAAATTAACCACCTGGATTTTGCAGATGATATAACCTTGCTTATTTAAAATGAAAATTACTTGAAGAACTTGTTGATGAATGTCAAATAATAGAGCTTTCAGTATGGATTATAGCACAATATAAAAAAGCAAAAATCTTCATAATTGGACCAATAAGCAGCATCATAATAAACAGAGAAGAGATTGTGTTTACTAATGATTTCATTTTATTTGTGTCTATAATCAATTAGCATGAAAGTTGGCTGTTGTTGTTAAGTGTCAGCAAGTCAGTTCTGACTCATAGAGACCCTGTATAAAGTTTGCGAGGAGTAGTTGGTGAGTTTGAATTGCCGACCTTGTGATTCAAACCAACTTTGTCCAGTGGATTATCATGCAGTGCTGCACTAGGCCTCCTAGTATGGCAGCAGGAGTCAAGAAATCAAATGATGTATTGAATTGGGACAACCTGATGCCAAGAGACCTCTTTAAATTTTTAAAAACCAAAGATGTCATTTTAAGAACTAAAATGCACCTGGCCCAAACCCTGGTACTTTCAATTATCTCATATGTGTACAAAAGCTGGCCAACAAATAAGGAAGATAAAAGAATACTTGATGCCTTTGAAATTTGGAATAGGCTAAGTATACTAAATATGTCATGGACCACTAAAAGAATGAATATTTTTAGCTTGGAAGTAGTCAGAGAACTGATGATAGTGAGACATTGTCTCACATAATTTAGGCATATAAACAGGTAAGGAACATGGAATATATGAAGTATGAATCTAGGAAAATTTGAAATTGTCAAAAATTAAATGGAATGCATAAACATCAATATCCTAGATGTTAGAGAGCTGAAATGAACTGGTATTGGCCATTTTGAATCTGAGAGTAATGTGGTTTTCTATGCTGGGAATGGCAAATTGAAAAGGAATGGCATTGCATTCATCATCAAACTAACATATCAAGAAGAGTCATAAGGTACAATGCTGTCTGTCATAGCATAATATCCATCCCCCTAGAAGGAAAACCAATTATTGTCACTATTATTCAGATTTATATACCAACCACTAAAGCAAGTGGTCACAAAATTAAAGAATTCTACCAACTTCTTCAGTCTGAAATTGATCAAACATGCTGTCAAGATGTATTGATCATAGAGATGGGGCTTGATGGTGACTAGGGTGGAGGTGCAGTGAAGTTTGCCATCAGCCATACCGCAAATTACCAGGCAAAGTGGATCCAGGGCAGAGCTACAAAACTCAGAACAACAAAGCTAGAAATATTTTTAAAAATTTGAAGGCTTATAGCTAGTGGAACTTGAAGCTGAAGTAAGAAATCACGTACTTTTGAATCTGCTGGCTTGGAGGCCCAGAGCCAACATCTTAAGTGAGACCAAATGGCAAGACAAAGCCGGGGAGCAGAAACACCATGAAAAAACTCTGCAGAAACCTTGTAGCAAAGGTAGACGTTGCACTTTGTTGGTTTTGCCTTCTTCTGATTTTCTTTTTCTTTTTTTTGGTATCTGGTCATTGGTCCACCGACTGTTTGTGCACCTCCATTATGGTGACTAGTGGGTGTGCCTGGGCAAGGGGAAACCCCTACACTCACGACTGGTGGATTCTTCTGTCACACATGCACACAGATACTCAACCCAAGAGCAGGCACTGAAGGTTTTTTGCTTATTTTTTAATACTGGAAAGGCCATGACAGGGCTGTAGAGATGGATAGAGAGTTTAAAAACAAAACAGGCTGAAAATTAAATTAAATCTTGAGGTATAGCAAAACAACCAACTATGGCATCTTGAAAACTCTCAGGAAGATTTGAAAGCAAGAAGCTAAAGAGAGGACATTAAAGTAATACTCATATTAGGCTACAGATTTTTATTCCCCCTTCTCTCTCTCTTCTCCCTTTTCTGTAATTATAGACTGCAGTATTCAGTCTAGTTTTGTTTTGTTCTGTTTTTCTTTTCTTTTCTTTTTTTTATTTGATTATGATGTTTTGCTGTTTTATGCTCCACCTTCTATCTTTGGGGGACCCTTTCTCTCCCTATATTACATAAGGAGAGTCAGCAACTGCAACCACATAGTCAAGCTACAATCACACTCTATAAAACACCGAAACCCAGGCAAGAACCAATACAAACTGCCATCTACTAGGGAGGCAGACAACACCTGTGAAAGTTACTCTGAGTTAAATAATAAGAAGAGTGGAAAGGGAAGCCCACATCCTTATCACTTCTACCTGGTAGCAAACAGAAAGCATAAAATATACCAAAACACATATTCAATTAAGTACTAACTCCACAGATAAACACTAAACATGTCCAAGAAGCAAAAGTAGATGACTATATCAGCATATGTCCAGAAACAAGATAAAATGTCTGAGACAAATGACCTAGAGGTAGACCTGGACTCCATTCTGGAAGGAGGGCAGGCCTTGGAAATGCCTCAGAAGGAATTCAGAAAAAATAATTATAAAATGTTAAATAGTGCTACAATGGAGTTGATAAAAATAAGGAAGAAGTCAGGAAAGTGCTACAGGAACAATCAAATAAGAGAGATACAGCATTGGAAATAGTTCAAAACCTATAGAAAGAGGTCCAAATGATCAATAATAGAATATCAGAAATAGACAATAGACAATAATCTGAAAGGGCAAAGGAGTAGAATAGAGGAGATGGAAGGCAGAATCAGTGAGCTGGAAGACAAATCTCTCAATACCACTAAGATAAAAGAGCAAACAGAAAAAAAGATAAAGAAATCTGAAGAAGGTCTAAGTTTCATGTTGGACAACATGAAGAGGAATAACTTAAGAATTATTGGCACTCTGGAACAAGTCCACAGAGGAAATAGTTGTAGAACTGCTGGAAGAGAATTTGTAGGAGAATCCAGAAATCCATTGTTTTCTGTATCAAGACACTCAGATGTTCCCGGAACAGCCATCTTGGGAAAAGATAAGCATTCAAGAAGCTCAACAAAACCCAGGAAGGATAGACCCCAAAAGGAAATCACCGAGACATATCATAATCAAGCTCTCCAAAATCTCACAAGAAAGCTCTCAAAAACTCACAAGAAAAAACACAGAAAGTATGAACTCAACAAAGGAAGACACACAGAACAAAGAAAGCAGCAACACCAAAAACAAACAAACAAACAAACAAACAAACAAACATAACAGCAGCAATTAATCCTTACCAATTGATATTTATACTGAATGTAAATGGATTAAATGCACCTGTTAAGAGACGGAAAGTGGCAGAATGGATAAGAACACAAGATCTTTCAATATGCTGTATGCAAGAGACACATCTCACACACAGAGACAAAAACAGATTGAAAGTGAAAATATGGGGGAGAAAAATATACCAAGCTAATTGCTATAAAAATGAACAGGAGTGGCAGTACTAATCTCTGATAAAATAAACTTTAAAGCAAAAACCAGCGTAATAGATAAAGATGGATATGTCATGATTAAAGGGACAATTGAATAAGATGGTATAACCATAATAAATATCTATGCTCCCAATGAAAGAGCTTCTGAACAGACCCATAACAAAAGAAGAAATAGATAAGGTCATCAAAAAACTCTAAACCAAAAAAAGTCCAGGCCCAGACGGTTTCACTGGTGAATTCTACCAAACATTCAGGGAAGAGCTGTCAACAATTCTACTCAAATTATTCCAGAAGATAGAGGAGGATGGAAAACTCCCTAATACATTTTATGAAGCAAGCATAACCCTTACACCAAAAATCAGGGAAGGATATCACTAAGAAAGGAAATTGTAGATCAATTTGTTGTTGTTGTTAAGTGCTTTTGAGTCGGTTCCGACCCATAGCGACCCTGTACAGGGTTTCCGAGGGTGTAAATCTTTACGGGAGTAGAAAGCCTCATCTTTCTCCCGCGGAGCGGCTGGTAGCTTCGAACTGCTGACCTTAAGGTTCGCAGCCCGATTCGTAACCACTACGCATTGTAGATCAATATCCCTCATGAACATAGATGCAAAAACTCTCAACAAAATCTTAGCCAAGAGAATCCAGCAACACATCAAAAAGATAATACATCATCATCAAGTGGAATTCATATCAGGGATGCAAGGATGGTTCAACATTAAAAAACGATCAACGTTATCTAGCATATAAATAAGAAAAAAGGAAAGATCCACAGGTTCATATCAATTGATGCAGAAAAGGCATATGATAAAATCCAACATCCATTCCTGATAAAAACACTCAACAAAATAGGAATTGAAGGGAAATTCCTTAACATAATTAGGAGCATATATACAACAGCCCACATTGCTCTCAATAGAGAGAAACTGAAAGCCTTCCCTCTGTGAACAGGAACCAGACAGGATGCCCCTTTGTCACCACTCCTATTCAATATTGTGCTAGAATTCTTAGCAAGAGCTATACAGCAAGACAGGGAAATTAAAGGCATCCAAATTGGCAAAGAGGAAGTAAGACTCTCTATTTGCAGATGATATGATCTTAATGTAGAAAACCCCAAAGACTCAGTAATAAAGCTACTAGACCTCATTGGAAGATTCAGCAAAGGGGCAGGAAATAAGTTCAACATACAAAAATCAGTTGGATTCCTCTATACCAAAACCAACAGCATTGCAAAGGACATTAGGACAGCAATACCATTTACAATAGCCACCCAAAGAATGAATTATCTAGTAATAAATGTAACCAGAGAAACAAAGGAATTATACAAAGAAAACTACAAAACACTACTACAAGAAACCAAAAGAGACCTACAAAAATGGAAGAATGGACAATATCCTGGATGGGAAGACTTCACCTTGTGAAAATGTCAATACTGCCCAAAGCAATTTACATATATAATGCAATCTCAATCCAGATTCCAACAACATTCTTCATAGAGATAAAAAAAAAAAAAATTACAAACTTTATATGGAAAGGAGAGAGACCCAGGATGAGCAAAGCACTGATTAAGAAGAAGAAGAAGGTTGGAAACCTCTGACTCCCCAGCTTCAAATTTTATTACACAGCTACGGTGGTCAATACAGCTTGGTACTGGTACAATGAAAGGTACATAGATCAATGGAACAGAATTGAGAATCCAGAAATTAATCCATCTACATACAGCAAAATGATTTTTGACATAACACCTAACTATATCTCATGGGGAGGTGATAGTCTCTTCAACAGATGGTGCTGGCAGAACTGGAAAGAGATATGCAAAAGATTGAAACAAGACCTTCACCTCACACCTTATACAAAAACCAACTCAACATGGATTAAAGATCTAAATGTGAATCCCAGAATTATGAAGCCCATCAATAAAAAAATAGGGACAAATGTGAGGGCACTAATTCAGGGAATACACAGACTACAAAACATTTTTAAAACTACACAAACAAAAGTAGACAAAATAGGTGAGTTTTACATACAAAAATTAAAAACTTATGTTCATCAAAATATTTCACCAGAAGAGTAAAATGGAAACCCACAGAATGGGGAAAATCTTTCGCAATGACACATCAGACAAGGCACTTATTTCTAAATTATATAGGAAACTACAACACCTCTACAAGAAAATGACAAATGACCCAATTAAAAAATGTGCACAAGAATGAACAGACTCTTCACCAAGAAGGAGATCCAGGCAGCCAATAAACTTTTGAAGACATGTTCACAATCACCAGCCATTAGAGAGGTGCAAATCAAAACAACAATGAGATATCTCTCATACCAGCAATAACAGCAAAGATTAAAAAAAAATAGAGGACAATAAATGCTGGTGGGAACATGGAGAAACTGGGATACTCCAGCATTGTTGGTGGGACTGCAAAACGGTTCAACCTCTCTGGAAAGCAATATGGCCCTTCCTCAGAAGGTTGGAAATATAATTACTTTATGATCCAGCAATTCCTCTTCTTGGTATTTACCCACAAGAATCATAAGCCATAAGTAAAGGTCAAGTTCATCAAAGTGTAGCAATTTACTTTCACTTATTGTATCAACCTTCTTTATCTTCTTCTAGTCAAGTTCTGACCATCAAACCATCCAAACTTGGACAAATGGGTACTATCTGTAAGTTTGGGCATACTTGCGTACCTCTCCCCACTTCATATCAGTTGGATGATTCACTCTCAGCTGCATGAGTTCTCAAGTGTCCCCAAACTTCAAACCAATCAGCCCTTCCTTTTCTCTCTCCCATCTCAAGGTCGACAGGAGTCTATGGAACTTCGTCAAACTCAGACCATATCTTCATTACTGACATTCTCCCACTTCCACTAACAAGCAGACAAATACAGTCATTAGTGAGCTTACATGCCTACTTGTGTGTTCCATTTGAGTTTCAATCTTGGAAAGCGGTTTGTCCTGAAGGAACTTAATTGCTTGTCTTGATGGCTCCCAGGCGAACAGCTTGCTTGTTTTTGTAATAGCCAAACAGTCTGCCATTTTTGTTTCTGTTTTTGTCTTATTTGTTGTTGTTAAGTGCCATCAAATTGGTTCAGACCCATAGCAACCGAGCATAGGATCTCCGAGGAGCAGCTATTGAGCTTGAACTGCTGACCTTGAAGTGCAAATGGCTTTGCAATCTGGTGCATTAAGCCACAGTATTTTTTTTTTTTTTTTTTAAGTTGTTAAGAACAACTAAGTGTAATTTTGAAGAAGATAAGAGGGTGAAAATGATTATTATGCTAGAAAACACTTGATAATCCAGAATAAAATCAGTATAACACACTTAATACAGAATGATCATTGATGTAACCAAGAGCTATCATTTGCCGGATTTCTTATGCCCATATAGAAGGGGATATGATTGTCTGTGCAGTTTATGCTCATGAATTCCTAAAGTATGGTTTAAAGTTGGCATGACAAATTTTACTGCAGCATATTATACTGCCCTGCTGCTGACCTGAGAGCTTCTCAATAGGTTTAGTATTGACAAAGTCTATATAACAGCCAAGTATAGGTAACTGGAGATGAATACAATGTGGAAAGCATTGATGGTCAGTCGGTGCCTTTGCCTGCTATCTGGATGCAAACCTTGCTGTAAAAACTATTGGAAATAAAATGTTTGAGACTCTGGAGAGCTGTGGATGGAGCCTTGTCTATCCCTCACAGTCCAAATGTTTCCCTGATTATGATTCAGAAAGCAAGGAATTCAATGTAGAAGTACTTTGGAAACACATCATGGGCCAGACATTATAAATTATATGCGGTACCTAATAGAAGAAGATGAAGATGCTTACACGAAACAATTCTTTCAATATATAAAGAACAATGTAACTCCAGACATGATGAAGGAGATGTATAAGAAAGAAATATACTGTTGTATGAGATAATCCTGTTTATGAGATGCCTAAGACATTGTAAAAATATGTGGAATTGTCCCAAAATGCCTCTTACCCAGAAGAAAGATATGGCAGCTTTCTTAAAGCTCAAGGTTTTATTCTAAATGTAATCTGAAACCACTGAGGCATTTAAATCAGAGGACTAACAGAATTGCTTGTATTTTATGAAGAATACTTGCATTGCTATTAGGATTGGCAAGGGGAAGAGTGGTCTTAAAAAATGAATCTACTTCCCTTCCCCTTGTTAAGAACTTATACATAATCAGATGAGAAATTACTATAAATACCCAGCTGTCTATAAAGTTACAGCCCTATGAATGTCAGAGTAGAAATGTATTTTATAGAGTTTAAATGGCTGATTTTTCAGGAATAGATTATCATGCTTTTCTTTTGACAAGTCTTTGGGTGTGGGCTTGAAATTCTAAGCTTCCAATTAACAGCTGACATGTTAACTATTTTATGACCAGGGACTCTGGGAATCAATAAGACCATTGGAAACACTTTAGAAAAATGTCACATTTAAAATACACCTATTGTCCTTCAAAATTGTAAAGCAATAAAGTTAAAGTGTCCACCACAAAGAATAGGGCATTCACTAATTTTCTGTTTGAGGATTGAAAAAATGGCATGAAGGGCATATCCAACTTCACAAGGGGAAAAGAGAAGATCTATCATCAACAAAAGGCTGATTTCTATGAAGTGGAGGTCACATAAGACTCCACCCTCCAATTTTCTTTACCAGAGACCTAGTGTTGCACTATAGAATAAGCACTGGACTGCTAACTGCAAGTTAGGTAGTTAAAACCCACCAGCCACTGCTCAGAAACACGATACATTGCTGTTCTGATTTGTAATCCACATGACAATACTTTATAACAACAAAAGCATTCTGATATCAATCATTCCTCCCACAACACTCTACTTCTATGCTGGGTTTGATAATCAGTTGCAATGACCACATAGAACTTACAGACAATACTTATGATTTAGGGGTTTCTAAAGGAAGTTAAACAGGGTACAATTCAAAATCAAAATCAACTCAGAAAACAGCAGTTCTTTGGTTGAGAGTGTTTCTTTTCAGCCATACTGCCAGCAGTTATCTCTCATTCTTGGCCTTTCAGTCATGTAGCTATGTAATCACTGCCATGCTAGGGTAAGCATTACAAACTCCTTTAGCTCTGTGGATAAATGTCCAATGGGCTTTCTATTCTGCAAGCCAAACTCCTGCCCAAATATACTCAATGTCGCTGGTTCATGGGATGGGAAGTTCACCACTTTACATCTCTGTGCTGCTGCCTCTGTGTCTGCCTCTCCCATTTCCGCTTCTCTACACAAGAGGATCATGGGTCCAAGAGATGCACTCCACTTATGACTTCTTTCTGGATGCCTGATTCCTACTTCTGAGATGGCTCATTTTAAAATCAGAAGGATGGCAAAAACAACCAATTCCCACATTAGAGGTTCATATACATAATTTGCATGGTCCTGGCAGGGTACCATAGGATAATCACTCAACCTCAAGGTTGAGTGTTAGGTTTGAACTGAAAGGTCAGTGGTTCAAACTCACCAATTCTTCCTCAGAAACCCTAAACAAGGTCGCCATGAGACAGAACCAACTTGACAACACTTAACAACAACAAAATTTAATCATTTTGTGGGATTTACAAAGACTATGGCCAGAAGAGACATATTCAATAATTCCTATACTACAAGGACCATGTAAAATTTTTAGCTATTTTGTATCTTTAAATAGGAGAATTATACTTACATGGTAAGTGTATATAAGACTATAAAGTGTTTCTGTATGGATGGATAATATCATAAGCCAGAGAGTAGGCTAGGGAAACCAATGAAGAAAAATCAATTTTTTAATTAAAAAATTATTAGGAAAAAGAATTGTTCCCTACTTCAACAAGTAGCAATTTGCTGCCAATCCAATATTTCATGCCAAATAGTGTACAAAGTCTCTTCCTTGAAAGAAGAAGTGCTTTTGATGTAAGAATACATTTCCTGAGAGAGAAAGCAAGAGGGATAGAGAGAAAAGAGACAGAGATAGAGATAGAGACAGAGTCACACAGAGAAAGAGAGAAGGAAACAAGCAGAGAGGAAGGAAATTTAACTAATGGCAAGAAGCTCTATTTTCTAATCAAACAAAAACACACCTTTAATTTTATCTTACAATGTTTATAAATCTTAATAGAGTTTTTAAATCATAGTATGTTTTGTAATCAAGAACCCTAGAATTTTTTTATCTTATTATGCATCCATATAAATTTTAAAAACATGAAAGAGGATCTACATAAGAAAATGGAAAGAATAGGTGTGGAGTTAACAGGATAAGACGAAGCACATATGACTACAAAATTAATAAGCAAAGAACGTTAATAGCTAAAAATGAATGTTCATTAGTGTATGAATATAACACAATAACCACTTTATCTATGCAGCCTTTGATGTTGCAAAAATATATCTCTTAAATCAAACTATAAAAGTCAAAATCATATTTTCAATCTGAAAAAAAAGACAAAATGAGAAACAAAACTGGGAATGTTTTCTGAAACCTTATCCATTACATTTTCTTTCCCTGAAGGCCTACAAAACCATTCTCCATGCAATAGCTCTGTTGCTGATGTCAAGGCAGTAAGTGACATTATATGCCCATATAAATTCTCCTAAGGGTAAACGGGTGGTTATTAAATCACTGCTGAGTCATATCTATGTTTATCTTATAGCGATGTAGAGACAAATACTATGGCCAGTAACTCTGTAACTGGCTCACTCTGGCTCAGTAATACCACAGAAATCAAATCCATCTTGTTTCTTTTGAAGACTAGCAGAGCATTATGAAAATAATGCAGAAACATTATGCAGTTGTATGTATATGTATGTTCATGTGTATATGTCTTCCCATATAACCTATATGTTAACTGGGGCCTTCCCTACCCTTGACAGCTAGGTAAGATCATTGGAAATTCCCTGGTGTAGAAAAACCTAAGCCTCCCCAAATTTCTGGCAAGTATTGATAATTGCAATGTATGCTCTAATTTCTATTGTTTTGGTCTTGTTTCTCTTTCATATCATGCTTTTCTGCTATTCTGAACATAGTTGTACATAAAACTCTCAACAAGCATAGCATAAATTTGAATAAACTTCACTGAAACTTCCAAGAATAGTTAAAATGAGTTTATAACTCCCTGCCCACGAAATACATGTTCTCTTATTTTTCTCTTATCTATACCCTCTATCACTCAAGGGTCAAATCAAACTTCTAATTATCTTAAGAGTAGTTTTGTTCTATTTTCCATAAAATGTTGGTAATATTTGATATCCAGGCTTACACAAATTTTCTCCTATATAAGATTATCAACAAATCATTCACAAATAGAGTATTCACTGCAGGATAAATCCTGGTAAACAGAATGTGCTCAGTCTCATTATCTGTAATACATATAGACATAAAAGTAACATGTTGTTGTTGCTGCTGCTAAGTGCCTTTACATAGCGATCCTGTAAAGGTTTCCAAAAAGCAGCTGGTGGGTTTGAACCACCAACCTTTAGGTTAACAGTCTAGTGATTATCAAACAGTGCCATACCAGGACTCCAAAAGTCACAAGTAATCAGTACTAATATAAAGTTGGACACACGCACAACATTCGACAAGCATTTTCTAGAAAACCAACAAATATCAAAAAGAGTTGAAGAGCGTCAAGAAAGAAGTTTAACTTATAGAGTTTAACTCAAATGAGCTTATTGATATATTGGCATGTCCCAATTTTACAATAAGGTTCAGAACAAGGTTGCAAGAAAACAAGTTATTGTAGTTCCTAGAATTCAGGATAATTAATAAAAGCTACCAAGAGTTGGAGCTGTACTATAATTTGGCTTTGGAGTTGACTTTTCTGCAGCAATAGACAACAAATACTAAAGTTAGCACGTATGTGGTAATTGCCAACACACAGAAAACATCCTTTTTAAATAGACTATTCTTTCAAGAACCTTAAATGTAAGGATCTAGGAAAATTGAAAGTTGTCAAAAATTAAATGGAATGCATAAAAATTGATATACAAGGCATTAGTGAACTGAAATGGACTGGTATTGGCCATGTTAAATCTGAAAGCAATCATATAGTTTACAATGTCAGAACAACAAATTCAATAGGAATGGCATTGCATTCACCTTCAAAAATAATATTTCAAGATCTATTTTGAAGTACAATACTGTATGTGATATGAAAATATCTATACACCTACAAGGAAAACTAGTTAAAACCATTATCAATCAAATCGACACACCAAATACTAATGACAGTGATGATGAAATTGAAGAATTCTAACTACTTCTTCAGTCTATAGCTGATGAATTATGCAATAATGATTTTTTGATAATTATTGGTGACTGGAATGTGAAGATTGAAACAAAAAGAAAGGAATCATAGTTGAAAAATATATCCTTAATGATAGAAATGATGCTGGAGATTGCATCATAGAATTTTGCCATACCAATGACCTATTTTTATACGAAATGAAAGATATGCACATAACCAGATGGAATGCACAGAAATCAAATTGACTACATCAATGGGAAGAAGTAGTAGAAAAGCATAATATAATCAGTCAAAAGAAGGTCAGGGGCAGACTGTACTGTGGAATAGATAATCAATTGTTCCTAAGAAAGTTCAGGATGAAACTGAAGAAACTTAGAACAAGCCCACAAGAGTCAAAATATGACCTATAACATAACCCACCTTGATTTTAGAGACCATCTCAAGAAAACATTTGAAGCATTAGACACTAAGATACAAAGACTTAGACTTTTGGGATGACATCAAGAACATTATACAGGTAGAAACAAAAGGTCATTAAAAAAGAGAGAAGAAAAAGAAAAGACCAAATTAGATGTCACAAGAGACTCTGAAATGTGCTCTCCAGCACGTGTGCTCCAGCACTCCATAGAGATGAAAAAGCAAATTGAAGATTTAAGGAGGTAAAAGGAGATGAACAGATCATTTCAAAGGCAGCTCAAGAAGACAAAAAAAAAAGTATTATAATGAAATGTGCCAAGAACTTGACTTAGAAAACCAAATAGGAATAACAACCTCACCATTTCTCAAGCTGGAAGAACTGAAGGACATATTCAAGTTTCAGTTCACAATTGTATGGGGTAAGTACTGAATGATGCAGAAAACATCAAAAGGAACAGAAAAAATACACAGTCACTGTTCCATAAAGAAATGATCAAAATTCAACCACTTCAACAGGTAGTATATTATCAAGAACTAATGTTACTGAAGGAAGAAGTCCAAGATGCATTGGCACAGAGCAACCCTCAGGGAATTGAAGGAATGCAAATTGAAATGTTTCAACAAACTGATGCAGTACTTGGGGCACTCACTCATCTATGCCATGGAATTGGAAGAGACCTACTTGGCCAACTGATCAAAAGAGATCAATATTTGTGTCCATTCAAATGAAGATGGCCCAACAGGATGCAGAAATTATTAGACAATATCGTTAATAATATATTCAAGTAAAACTGTGCTGAAGATAATTTAAAAATGACTGTGACAGTACATCTATAGGGAATTCCAAGAAGTTCAAGTCAGATTCTGACAAAGACATGGAATCAGGGATATCATTGCTGATGTCAGATAGATCTTGCCTGTAATCAGAGAATTCCAGATAGATGTTTACCTGTACTTTATCTATGATGCAAAGTTTCCAACTGTGTGGATCATGGAAAGCTATGGATAACATTGGGAAAAAATGGTATTCCAGAGCACATAATTGTGCTCATGAAGAATCTATACATAGACCAACAGGTAGTTATTTGAATAGAAATGTAATATTGAACTCATCAACAACTTTATAAGACAAAAATGTGCTTTCATAAATATTTCAGCCTTGAAAACACTATGGGACAGTACTACTTTGTTTTATTGGGTCATTCCAGAGTCTGGAATGGTTATTGAATGATGCAGAAAGCATCAAGAGAAGATGGAAGGAATACACAGAGTCTCTGTACCAAAAGGAAAGGTTCATGTTCAATTGTTGCAAGAGGTAGCATAGGATCAAGAGCCAATGATACTGAACGAGGAAGTCCAAGGTGCATTGTAGGAATTGGCAAAGAACAAGGCACCAGGAATTGATGGAATACAAATTCAAATCTTTCAAGAAAGTGAGGCGTCAAAAAAGGCAGTCACTCATCTCTGCCAAGAAATTTGGAAGACAACTATCTAGTGGACTGATTGGAAGATATCGTATTTCTGCCCATTCCAAAAGAGGTGACCCAATGAAATGTGGAAATCATCAGACAATCTCTTTGATATACCATGCGAGTAAAGTTTTGCTAAATATAATACAGAAACAGCTACAATCATACATTGACAGAGAACTTCCAGAGGTGGAAGCCGGATTCAGAAGAGGACATGGAATGAGGGATATCATTGCTGATGTCTGATGGATCTTGGCTGAAAGCAGAGAATATTAGCAAGATGTTTACTTGTGCCTTATTGACTATACAGAGACTTTTGATTATGTGGATCATAACAAGCTATGGACAACATTGCAAAGTATGAGTATTCTGGAACACTTAATTGTGCTCATGAGGAATCTGTACCTGGACCAAGAAGCAGTTGTTGGAACAGAACATGGGAACACTGAATGTTTTAAAAATTAAAAAGGTGTGCGACAAGGTTGTATTCTTTCACCATACTTATTCAACCTATATGCTGAGCAAATAATCCAAGAAGATGGGTTATATGAAGAAAACATGGTATCAGGATTGGAGGAAAGCTCATCATTAACAACCTGC
>NW_006408746.1:4768220-4774729 GCF_000296735.1 Chrysochloris asiatica | reverse complement strand
TGTGAAACTGATGATGTGCGCTGTAAACTTTCACTCAGTCCACAATAAAAACCTTAAATTAAATAATATATATATATATGTTGTCATATTGAATCTATCATTCAGTAAACATGGCTACTAGGGCCTCTGACATTTTATGAAAAGCAATTGATGAAGCTTCTCATCATATTCCTAGTATCACTGGTGCAATCTTTTGTAGAATAAGCACTAGACTGCTAACTAAAAATTTGGAAGTTTAAACTCTCCAATTATTCTTTGAAAACCCTACATAGAGTCTCTATAAGTAGACAACACTTAACAAACAACATCATGGTATAAGTAGGCATTTCATCAGCTAATCTTTAATCCTCCCAAAAATCTGTAACTTTCTTAGTACCTTTTAATTTAGTTAATTTATTTACCATGGTGAATTGTGTTAACTATGACTGAACAATACTAAATAAAAGATTCCCAATCCTCTGAACTTTCCCCAGGTTGATTTAGTCAGACCTACTTGCCCCAATTTGAGGACTAAGATGTACCCAACACAAGCAATGGCATTTTCATCAGCTGGACTGCAAAATCGTTTGAATCGAAAAGTCAGCCATTTAAAGTCATCAAACAGTCCTTGGAAACCCTGTACGGGGTTGATATGAGTCAGAACTGACTCAACGGCAATTAACAACAGCAATAACACGAGAGTTCGAAGAATTGATGCATTTGAGCTGTGATGTTGGAGGAAAATATTAAAAGTATCATGGACTACCAAAGGAAAAAAAAAAAAAAAAACAATCTTTTGGAAATACTACAGCCAAAGCATTCCCTGGAAACCAGAATTACCAGACTTTGTCTCTCATTCTTCAGATGTACTGTCAGGAGGGACCAGTCTATGGAGAAGGATAACATGTTTGGTAAAATAGAAGGTGGGAGAAAAGAAGGAGGACCCCCAATGAGATGGATCGGTACAGTGGCAACAGTGATGGGCTTAAATGTAGCAAAGATTGTGAGGACTGGGTGATGTTTCATTCTGTTGTGCATAGGGTCATTATGAATCCGTACTGACTCAATGACACCTAACAGCACCTGCCCCATCCTACCGACTCATTGTCCTGGGCTTTGCTCATTACTATATCATCACTGAAGTTCACTGTATGTTGGGTGCTATTTTTACTTATTAAGACTTATATCAAGTTCCAGCTTATTCACAAGTTTCCTTTAAATACAAAAACCTCTTAATACTGCTTATTTGAATCCTGACAACATTAACTGTCTACAATGCAATTGCCCTTCCTGAATTTAAACTACCTTTCCATGGAAGTTATTGTAGTTCTTGTTGCTAAGTGCTGTTGTGTCAATTTGGACTCATAGTCACCTTGTATAGGGGCTGCTGGTAGGTTTGAACTGACAGCCTTGTGTTTAGCAGTCTAGTGCTTAGTCTAGAGTGCAACATCAGAAAGTAGAGAGTTAAATTGTGCTGTGTGTACTTTAGGATATTGAGACAAATGCTTTTTGTTCATTATGTACTTTGACTTTTGCAATTCAACTGTAAAAAATAATATGAGCTCTCTACTTTTGCTTAACAGGTGAGGAAATTAAAGCTCACAGAGATTATAGAACTTGATGACAGTCACACAGCCAGAACTTGCACATAGTTCTGTTTGATTCCATCTAGTTCCTTTCACCCCATTGTGCAATGTAGGTCTCATTTTTAGATTCAGCTTATTAAATATTGAAGACCATGCCTGGTATTATATGTTGTATTTTAAGAAAAGGCCTCAGAACATGGTGGTTCCCACGGAAACAAGGGGCAACTAAAAAGAAGAAAATGCTAGAATGAGCTCACACATTCAGATGCGCTAGACCTGGCTGGTAGGTCCTTAGCAATTGGTTCCTAGATTCACTTTTCAACACAAAGCAACCTCATTCATGTTGCAGAACATGATTTGCATTATTTTATTGCTAGTAACTAGAGCAATTTCTACAATGACTAGTAAAAAGAAATGAAACTTACAGCCACTCATAAGCCTTGCTGTAACTGAAATCAATTCTGTTCATCCATTTAAAAATTACTGAATATCTGATATACAACAATAATACTTATATATTGAGGTAGATTAGATGCAGAGGAAAATTGGAAGTTTATAGTATTTGACCGTCCTACTATAAACACTGATACTTAAGTTCACAGCAAAATAACATTTCTAAAAGGAAAGGCAAACTGAACAAGCAAAGTGGAAAAGAAAGTATATCTTAGAAACCAGGATCTTAGATTTTCTACAGGCAAGAAGTAAGAAAGAGCAAGATGAGTACTTGTAACACAATGCTAAGGAAAGTTCACCACAGGAGCAATATGTTCTAGGTCTAGATTTAAATCTTAGTATTTGCTTTCTTTGATAAAAAACAGACTGTTGAAGAGTTTCCCTGTGTCATCCCTCATTTTCCCAGATAATTGGTACTTGACAGAAAAATTTGGTTAGGTAAAAAGAGGAGATCAGGTGGAAAAGAAGGAATTAACATAAATAAAATCCACTGGAAAGATCTGAGCTTAGATATCTTGTGTAACATATACTTCTTGTCTAGAATTTCTTTACTGGGACATTCAACCATGTATAGAGATTTGTCTCCCAGAGAGCATGATCCTTTTTATTAATTAAATTTCATCTGAATATGATTCCCAAGAAATGTCTAAGCATCTTTTGATTTACTAGAATAGATATCATTGACTAGTCACTAATTCCATATTTGTATTTGAGCTTCCCTTAGCTCAGCCTATTATAAGAGATATTTTTATATATGTTGTTGAAATCGAATTTTCATTCACTCTTAGTCTAGAAGAGTTAAGCTAGAGTTAACCTAAATAAAATCACTAAATACTCATATGTTATGTTCTAGAATCAAAGCACCAAGTAGATATTCAAATTAACATATCACTCATTTATTCATCATTAATTTATGTGCTTTAAATGAGTAACTGCACAATATTTGGGGGAATCTATGCTTTCCTTCTTCACACCTGTTATACTGACTTTTCTCCCACCAAGTTAGCTGATATAGGATTGCAATTGCATATCATTTCCCTTGCAGATTTTTAACAACTATTTTTTTCTGTTATTTCTTGAAAATAAAAAGGAATTCTATTCCAAAGATGACAGAGCATTTTAAAATAGTACATGAAGAAGTACTATTTTTTTTTTTTTTTTTTTTAGTATTACCTCCATATTATGTCAATAAAGTCCTTGGTTACTTAGGCAACTTTTCCTTAAGGGATATTCAGTTTGGGGCTGAGGATCTTTCAAATTATAATTTCAGAAACAGTTCTTACTTTAGCTCTATGATCCTGGGTTTCAATAGATAATCCCAGAATCTCACCTTCAAGAAGCGGACACATGATTTTTTATGGGACATCTCACAACTTTTCACTAAACTCTGTGAAGAACATATTGACTTCTCTCTAATTTAATATTTTATTGTTTGATTCTACTTTCGATTTAATGTATCTTCTTTGGCTAGTGTTGTTCTTAAACCATATGTCATAACGTAGACTTATCAATTTAATCTGTCATTATTACATATGTAGTTACCAGTAAGAAAGTGCATTTTGTATCTTTCGAATGTAGGTTCCATGGAAAATAGAAATAGAAAATGGTCTATTATCAACAGAAAAAAAAAAAAAATGTTGTCCTTAGAAGACTAATCTTTCTGAAGAAAGAGCTTTCTTTGTCCTTTTAAAAATAAACATGTAGGTATCTTCTCATCTGGTTGACATCGGCAGAGCAGAGTCAGGTAGGGTCCATGGGGGAAGATTTGAAAACCCAGGGACATGGCTTTCACAAAACAACACCAGCGCTCTGGATCTACCATAAAGGTCTGGGCACCAGTTTAGAAAACTGAGAGCAGAAAAATCATGGTATAAAGGGAAAAAAATGTGTTTTAGGAATTGGCACAGGACTCCCTCTGTGGCCATCCCGCCTGGTTGGATGTCTGAGGGAGGGACTACAGACAGACTGGCACAGGAACCGAGTGCTAAAAGCAGGAGAGGACATTTGGATATTTGTGAAAGGAGGTACAGAGGCATTTTACAGTTTTTTTTGTCTTGTTTTTTACCTCCTTTTCCCTGTCATGCCCTCTTTGACCAGCCTGGAGGACTTCTGGTGGGAGCATGTGCACCCCCCAAAAAAGCCCAGCATTGAGACCACAGCTTTCCCATGGCATAGAAAGAAAGAGCCCCACTGGTCCAAGGGCAAATCCTTTGACTTCTGCCTGTAGGTCCCAGACCCAAAGTTAACTTTTGCAGGACAATTAACCCCTGCTTATCCAGAAAGAAAAAAAAAAAAAAATGCAGGTTTTGTCTGACAGACAAAACATTTGAACAATATGTAAAACCCCAACATAAAAAGACAACTATTTCAAGAATCATGCTGTGTACACACAGATACTTAACTGACCTTCAAAGACAAAAATAGTAAACAATCTTTCTTCCATTAACTTCTCAATATCTATCTGCACACCTCTACAGCATTGAATACAGGAAGGGCCTGAGTGAGTAGACACCCCAACCCACTACTGGAGGCTTTTACAGTACACACACACCATTTTATTTTTGTTTCAAAGTGGAGGTTCTTGTCTCTGCTTTTATATTGCTTCTACTTTTGGACCTTTTGACCAAACATTTTTCCTGGAGGTGGGAGCTTCTTCTCTTTATGCTACTCAAGAAGAGACAGCAATTGTGGCCATATAGCCAAGCCACAAGCATACCTCATAATATTCCACCAATGATACAAGAGCCAATAACAGATGCTAAACATTACATGTGAAAAGGGAAGCCTATCTCCTGATCATATCCACCAGGAGACACCCAGTACGCCTAAGAACACAACAACAGGCATCTACTTAAGCATTAAAACACCACATAACTATTTGAAACGATGAACAAAAAACAACAAAAACATTAAAACATGTCAAAAAAAACAAAGCAACAACAACAACAACAAAACAGAAGACAGTAGCTGAGACAAATAAGCTGGAGACAGACAAAGATTTTCTAGAAGAGGAAGAACAGGTTTTGGATATGCCTGAGAAAGAATTCAGAAGAATGGTATGGAAACAAATACAAATGCTTCAAAAATGGATAGAGGAAAACAAGGAAGAAGTCAGGAAAGTTCTACAAGAGCAATCAAATAAGATTGATGTGGCATTAGAAACAATTCAAAACCTGCAAAAAGAGGTCAAGATGATTAATAATAAATTATCAGATATGGGCAATAGACTGAAAGGGGAAAGGAACAGAATAGAAGAGATGGACGCCAGAACTAGAGAGCTGGAAGACAAATCTCTCAATACTGCTAAGATAGAAAAGCAAGCAGAAAAAAGGATTTAAAAAATCTGAAGAGAGCCTAAGATTCATGCTGGATAACATGAAGAGGAACAACTGAAGAATTATTGGCATTCCAGAACAGAACGAATCAGAGAAGCCAAGAGGAGACAGTTGCAGAGCTTCTGGAAGAAAATTTCCCTAGCATATTGAAAGATGAGAAGATTAACATTCAAGAAGCTGAATGTACCCTAGGAAGGATAGACCCCAAAAGAAAGTCACCCAGACATATAATAATCAAGCTTTCCAAACTCAAAGACAAGGAGAGAATATTAAAAGTGGCCAGGGAGAAGAGAAATGTCCCTTATAAAGAGAAGCAAATTAGATTAAACTCTGACTATTAAGAACAAACCATGCAGGCAAGAAGGCAATGGGGAGACATGTACAAAACCCTAAAAGAAAGAAAGAAAGAAAGAAAAACACACACACACACACACACAAAACTGCCAACCAAGAATTGTCTATCCAGCAAAATTATCAATCAAATATGATGAAACATTCCAGGATAAATAGAATCTGAGAGCTTTTTTATCAAAACAAATCCAGCCCTTCAAAACATCCTAAATGGAGTTCTATAGACTGAAAACCAACAAGAACAGACAACAACCAAAGATTGACAGGCGTGGCAACACCAGAACAGAACAAAACTACAACAACGAATTCAAAGGAGCTGGGAAGTCAACCGAAGACCAAAAGTATATCATTGTCAAAGAAGAGATAAACATAGCAACAGAGATCCAGGTGGTGGGGATGCCAGGTAGATTACAGGATACTATGGATTCTCTCAAATGGAAAGAAAAGTTAATGGACTATAAGGTAACCACAAAGAATGTTAATACTTCACAATTTACCATGAAATTGAACTTCCAAGCAGAACAAGCAAACATGCATACTAAGTAGAAACCCACAAGGAACAGCACAAAAAACACAAGCCCAGCACAAGAAGGCATGCAGAACAAAGGAATTAATAGCACTACCAAAAAAGTAACATAATGGCAGCAATTGGTAGCATAGTGGTTGTGAATCGGGCTGCAAACCTTAAGGTCAGCAGTTCAAAACTACCAGCCACTCCATGGGAGAAAGATGAGGCTTTCTACTCCCATAAAGATTTACACCCTCAGAAACCCTGTACAGGGTCGCTATGGGTCGAAACCGACTC
>NW_006408746.1:4767493-4768120 GCF_000296735.1 Chrysochloris asiatica | reverse complement strand
AGCAGTCAAGAAATCAAATGACATATTGCATTAGGCAAATCTGCTGCACAAGACCTTTTTAAAGTGTTGAAGAGCAAAGATGCCTGCTTGAGGACTGAGGTTTGCCTTACTCAAGACAGGGTATTTTCAGTAACCTCATATGGATACAAAAGCTGGACAGTGAATAAGAGAGACCATAGAAGAATTGATGCTTTTGGGTTATGGTGATGGAGGAGAATATTGAATGTGCCATGGGCTACCAAAAGAATCAACAGATCCATTTTGGAAGAAATGCATCCAGAGTGCTCCCTGGAGGCCAAGATGTCCAAACTTTGTTTCTCATAATTTGGACATATTGTCTGGCGTGACCAGTCACTGGAGAAGGATATCATGTTTGGTAGGGTGGAGGGTCAGAGAAAAAGGGGAAGACCCCCAATGAAATGGATTGGCCATGTGGCAGCATCAGTGGACTCAAGCGTGGCAACAATAGTGAGGTTGGCCCAGGATCAGGCAGTGTTTCTTTCTCCTGTGCATAAGGTCACTATGGGTCTGGATCATTTTGACAGCGTTGCGTTTCTTATAGGTTTAGTAAACTACCTTTTATTCTCATCTTAGTCAGCATTCCATGATTATTTTCTACTACAAAAG
>NW_006408746.1:4742150-4744321 GCF_000296735.1 Chrysochloris asiatica | reverse complement strand
AGTCAATTTGATTTTTGTGCAATTACATCTGGTGACATCCACATATATAGTTATCTCTTATGTTGTTGAAAAAATATATTTGCAAGGAACACATCATTGATCTTGCAAAATAATATTTTGATCACCAGCATCATTTCTATCACCAAGACCATATTTTCCAATGGCTAATGTTTTCTCTTTTCTTCCAACATTTGCATTCCAATCTCCAGTAATTATCAATACATTTGATTTGATTTAGTTATTAAAATGTGAGTAGATGCAGCAAAGAGGCATTTCTTTACTTTATTCCATATTCACCTGCCATGAGAACTATCTTGCTGGATCTCATACTCACCATTTTTTAAAGTCACAACAGAGCAACTCTGGACATATGTTATTGTTGTTAAGTCCCATTGATTCAGTTCCAACTCATAGCAAACCTGTATAACATTTCCAAGGAGTGATTGGTGAGCTTGAACCACCAACATTTTTATTTAAACCACCCTTGCATTCCAGTGCATTAACCCACATCACCACACCAGGGCTTCATGGACATATAGAATGAGTGAAAAATAATAATATGACTTCTAGGGAAGGAGAATCAAATCAATTACCAACATAAAGATATTTCCAAATCTGTTGAGAAATACAAAACTTTTTTTCAAAAATCTACATAGAAAAAAAATAATAATTATTATACAAATAATAAATTATAATAATTCCACTATATTTCTTAAATGTTGCACTGAAAGCTAAAATAAAATAAATCATTGGCTTCAAAAATGGAAGAGAAAAGTGTTTCTAACTTTAATTTCCATACCCAGCCAAACTATCACCAAACTGTTTAAGAAAATAATTTAAGATATCTCAAAAATTCTACACATCCTATGAAAAAAGGGAAATTACAGAAGATGCATACCACTAAAAGAACATAATAATCCAAAGAAGAGGAAGACATGGCATGCAGAAAATAGGGATTGTATCACAAAAAAAGTGAAGAAGGTCCCAACCATGATTACATAATGAGGTATTTCAATAAGTGAGTTGGCAACTTGGAGCAGACATTTAACGAAATCAGCTCAGTGTGTAGTTTCTATTTTGCATATTAATACTCAATTCTGAATCTAAATTAATTTTGTTAAAGTTGGTGTTGTTGTCAATTATTGTTGAGTCAGTTCTAATTCATAGCAAACCTGTATAGGGTTTTCAAGGAGTAGCTGGTGGATTTGAACCACCAACCTTGTGTTTATCAGCATAAGGGTTATCATACAGTGTTACACCAGGAGACTGTTTTCATCATAGTTGAAGTTTCCTGTTACCTTTACCTGCTATTCTTCTAAGCAAATTTTCTAAGTAAAATGTAATCCTGAGTTTTGTTATGATAAAAAAATAATTATAATAATATTAATATATCCCATGTAGCAAAACTATTGATTCTTCCAGATGGAGTTAGCTTATCAGAATTGCATCACTTTTTGGCTTGTGTGTTTGGTTTGAAAATCATACAAAATTAGTAGCATACCAGAATCCTGAGGTGACACTGTAGAATCAACATTTGACTACTAATCATGACATCAGTTCAAACCCACCAGCTGCTCCTTGGAAACTCTATATATGGTTGCTATGAGTCAGAACTGACTCTATGACACTTAACAACAGAACAAAGAAGTTATCCATTCCTTGTTTATATAATTCAAAATTTGTTTAGAAGGATATCTAAAATAAGATATGTATAAACTCAATAAAGATACTAGTAATCACCACTATTTGTTGATTAAAGAAGTTGATAAAGTGATGTGTTTTGCTCACATTTTAAGTCTTTCTTCAAATCCATGATGAAGGAAAGTAATCTTCTGAGTTTTCTTCTCTCTGGATGATGTCCTACTGACAAGGGAAGTGATTTTCAGAGAAATATGCTGCCTAGCAACGTAGCAAAATGTCTCCAATAAGGATCTCTCACAGTCAGGTTCAATACATTCTTCTTGATTTCTCAGAGGAATTTATAATTTGAAGAATAATTAGAACAGACACTTTCTGACTAATGAGCCTGTGCTTTCAAGGTTCAGTACAAATTGTGGGGAGACTAAATATTTTGGTGTGTGTAAACAATGTTGCATCTGCTGGGATCATTAACTGAACACCAACTCTAATATATAATTGATGTAATACATTTTTTTTTTTTTTTTTTTTTT
>NW_006408746.1:4728554-4741620 GCF_000296735.1 Chrysochloris asiatica | reverse complement strand
AAAAAAAAACCTACAGTATTATATAAGGAGACAAAATAAGTGAATAAATAGGATTATGAATTTTTATATCACCAAAGACTATGAAGACTTCTGGTGTGACACTGTGGATTAGCACACTGGGCTGTGAACCAAAAGGTAAGCAGTTCAAACCCACTAGTTGCTCCTTGAAAATCCTATACAGGGTCACTATGAGTTGGAACCGACTTTAGCACTTAACAACAACAAGGACTACTATATTAAAATGAGTCCTGTGAGGACAAAAAAAAATCTTAACATCCTTTTTCATAATTATACAGAAGTAAAATTCAATGCTAAAAAATGTTCACTGGTTATTTCCTATGACACATTCTGTGACTTATCTGTGATCTCATTTTGCTTCCAAAATAAATCATCATCTTTTAATTTCTGTGAAATTCATGATGTAAAAATAATCTGTTGTGTGCATGGTCTAATTTGTGACAGAGACTTTTAAGTTTTAAGTATTACAGGGTTTGACAAAACAGTAAACTGTCTCTGCCATAATGGAATTTGTGAGCTAGTAGAGTGTGGCTGTGTGTGTTAATGAATTAGACTTCAAAGTCTATTTGAAACACAAGGTAGGTGATTCAAGCTCACCAGCTACTCCTAGGAAACCCTATACAGGGTCTAAATGGGTCAGAACCAATTTGATGGTACTTAGCAATCAAGATGGCAGATTGGGTAGATATGCAGTGAGGCGCTCCACCAGCAACAACACAGAATACCAGGACAAGCAGGCTCAGGGGATGGTGCTAGAACTCTTGAACTACATATAAAGGAATATTTAGAAGATTGGAAGGATTACAGCTAGGGGAATTTATATCAGAATCAAGAAATCCATTGCTTTCTAATTCAAGACTCTCAGCTATTCCCAGAGCCACCATCTTGGGAGAGACCAAGTGGGGGAAGGATCAGAACAGTCATGAATGCCTGGCAGAACTGCAGAGATACAGATGTGGACATTCATTTTTTGTTATCTATTCATTGGTCTCTTGCTGTCTGTGCACCTCCATCCTGGTGACTAGAAGGAGTGCCTGAGAGAATGCATATCCCACCCCCACCCCTGAAGCGTTCTACTACGCATGAACACAGATCTCCTCAAAATATAAAGACACAGTTTCCAAGTAAAAACAAACAGCCACAACTTGTCTGTCAGTTTGTTGTACTGTGATGGCTTGTGAGTTGCTATGATTCTGAAAGATATGCATTTCAGCATTGAATTTTACTACAGTATGTAAAATAATCAGCAGGGTCACCCATGGTATACAGGTATCAGATGAGCTTCCAGACAAATACAGACTAGGAAGAAAGAGTGATGAACTACTTGCGAATATTTAGTCAATGAAAACCTTATAATAAAATAGCAGAAGAACACTGTCATATATAGTGCTGGAAAACGAGTCCCTCAGGTTGGAAGGCCCTCAAAATGCGACTGGAGAAGAGATACCTCCTGAAAGCAGAGTTGACCATGATAACATGAATAGAGTAAAGCTCATGGGAGAAAAGCACACAGGATCTTCATTTGTTGATGGGGCACAACTCAAAATGAAGAGAAACAACTGTAAACAACCGTTGAAAATCAGAACATGGGATGTACAAAGTATGAATCTGGGAAAATTGGACATTGTCAAAATGAAATGGAATACATAAACATTGATATCTTAGACATTAATGAGCTGAAATGGACTGGTATTGGCCATTTTGAATCTGACAACTACATGGTTTACTATGCCGGGAATGATAAATTGAAGAGGAATGGTGTTGCATTCATTGTCAAAAAGAACATATCCAGATCAGTCATGAGGTACAATGCTGTCTGTGATAGGAGAATATCCATGTGCCTACAGGGAAGCCCAGTTAATACCATGATTATCCAAATTTATGCACCAACCACTAAAGCAAGTGACCATGAAATAGAAGAATTCTACCAACTTCTTTAATCTGAAATTGATCAAACATGCAATCAAGATGTAATGAACATTACTGGTGATTGGAAGGCAAAGGTTGGGAACAAAGAGGAAGAAACACAAAAAGGAAAATATAGCCTCAGTGATAGAAATGATGCTGAAGAACACATGATAGAATTCTGCAAAATGAATATGCAAATTCAAACAGAAGTTGAAGAAAATGAAACCAAGTCCACAAGAGCCAAAATATGACCTTGATTATATCCCACCTGAATTTAGAGATCATCTGAAGAACAGATTGTATATATTAAACACTAAAGACCAAATACTAGAACAGATGTGGGATGACATCAAGGATATCATACATGAAGAAAGCAAAAAGTCATTAAGAAGAAAAGAAAGAAGGAAAAGGTCAAAATGGATGTCAGAAGAAACACTGAAACATGCTCTCCAGCATAGAGATGCTAATGCAAAAGGAAAAATGAGGAGGTCTAAGACCTAAACAGAAATTTTCAATGATCAGCTCAAGAAAATAATGCCAAATATTACAACAAAATGTGCAAAGATCTGGAATCAGAAAACCAAAAAGGAAGAACGTGCTCAGCATTTCTCAAGCTAGGGGAACTGAAGAATAAATTCAATCCTCAACTTTTGTTATTGAAAGATTCTTTGAGCAAATTATTGAATGATGCAGAAAGCATCAAAGGAAGGTGAAAGGAATACACAGAGTCACTGTACCAAAAGGAAATGGTTCATGTTCAACTGTTTCAAGAGGTAGCATATGATCCAGAGCCAATGATGCTGAAGGAGGAAGTCCAAGATGCACTGAAGGAATTGGCAAAGGACAAAACATCAGGAATTGATGTAATAAAAATTGAAGTCTGTTAAGAAAGTGAGGAGGCACAGGAGGCACCCACTCATCTCTGCTAAGAAATTTGGAAGACTGATTGGAAGAAATCCATATTTGTGTCCATTCCAAAGACGGGTGACCCAAGGGAATGCAAAAATAATCGGACAATCTCTTTGATATCCCATGAGAGTAATGCTTTACTGAAAGTAATACAGAAATGGTTGCAATCATACATTGACAGAGAACTTCCCGAGGTTCAGCAGATTCATAAGAGGCATTGGAACAAGGCCTATCATTGCTCATGTCCGATGGATCTTGACTGAATATACATAATATCAGAAAGATGTTTACCTGTGCTTTTTGACTATGCAAAGACTTTTGATTATATGGATCATGACAAGCTATGGACCACACTGCGAATATGAGTATTCTGAAACACTTAATTGTGCTCATGAGGAATCTGTACATGGATCAAGAGGCAGCTGTTCAAACAGAACATGGGAAAACTGAATGGTTTAAAATTAAGAAAGGTGTGCAACAAGGTTTCTTTCTTTAACCATACTTATTCAATCTGTACACTGAGCAAATAATCTGAGAAGCTGGGTTCTATAAAGAAAAGTGTGGCATTGGGATTGGAGGTAGACTCATTAACAATTTGTGATATGCAAATGATACAATCTTGCTTGCTGAAAATGAAAAGGACTTAAAATATTTACTGATGAAGATCAAAGAACACAGCCTTTGGTATGGGTTGCATCTCAATGTAAAGAAAACAAAAATCCTCACCACAAGACCAATGTACAACATTCTTATCAATGGAGAAAAGATTGAAGTTGTCAAGGACTTCCTTCTTTTCAGATGAACTATCAACACTCACGGAATCAGTAGTCAAGAAATCAAACGACGTATTGCATTAGGCTGCCCAAAACCTTTTAAAGTGTTGAAGAGCAAAGATATCAGCTTGAAGACTAAGGTGTGCCTGACCCAAGCCATGGTATTTTCCATAACCTCATATGCATAAAAAAGCTGGACAGTGAATAAGGAAGACTAGAAAAATTGATGCTTTTGAGTTATGGTATTGGAGGAGAATATTAAAAGTGCCATGGACTGCTAAAAGAACCAATAGATCCATTTTGGAAAAAAGTGCAGCCAGAGTGATCCTTGGAGGGCAAGATGACCAAACCTCATCTCTCATACTTTGGACATATTTTCAGGAGGGAGCAGTCACTGTAGAAGGATATCATGTTTGGTAAGGTGGAGGGTCAGAGAAAAAGAGGAAGAGCCCCAATGAGATGGATTGGCCAAGTGACATCATCAATGGACTTAAGCGTGGCAATCCTAGTGTGGTTGGCCCAGAATCGGGCAGTGTTTCATTCTGCTGTGCATAAGGCCACTATGAGTTTGTACCGACTCGATGGCACCTAACCACAACAACAACAATAGGGAGTTCTATTTAGTTCTGTAGGGTCGCTATAAGCCAGCAGTTAATGAGTGAGTATGAAAGTGTGATATGTTTTAACACTTTCAAAAAAAAAACAAAAACCAGAAAACCCTTATAAGAGTTGTTGTTGTTATGTACCATGGATTCGGTTCCAACTCATAGTGACTCTGTACAGGGTTTCCAAGGCTGTAAATCTTTACAGGAGCAGAAAGTGTCATGTTTCTCCCTGCAGAACAGCTGGTAGTTTCGAACTGCTGACTTTGCGGTTCGCAGCCTGATTCGTAACCACTACCCTACCAGAGCTCCTAGGAATGAAGAAAAAAAAAAACAAAAAAACCCAACCACAATAGCATATTTACTAATTTATTGAAATTGTTTATGATATGCTTAATACAGATGCATGCAATGTTTTTCATAGAGTTTTGAACTTGAAAATGATATACTCACAAGTTTTTTAAAGTTCCTATCGCAATGAAGCAGACAGACAATTAGTAGACAAGTGTAGACAAGGGGGATATAGGCTGAATAAGAACACACAGTATGAGGGGAGGTTATTCTTATTGGATAATTGTGCCCTGAGCATTTCATACCCTGAATTGTAACTTATTAACTTCCCTAATAAACCCCATAACTGTGTGTCTGGTGTGTGAGTTCTATGTGGCCATTGCAATGAATTATCGAACCCAGTTGAATAGAGAGTGCTGTGAGATGGACAGTTGGTGCCGTTTTTGTTGTTATTAAATGAATTTTAGACTGATGGTGACTTCATATGATAGAATAGAACTGCCCCATAGGACTTTCTAGGACATAATCTTTATGGGAGCAGATCACCCGTTGTTTTTCTTGAAGAACTTTCAGGTAGGTTTCAACTACCAACTTTTTTGTTAGTAGTTTAGAAAGAATGTGACCATTGCACTACCAGACTGTTTTTGGTAAGACTAGAGCATAAGATTTGGGGAAGAATAGGGTGAGAGGGACTAGCTAGGTTACAGGCTGGAAAAAGTAGTAGTTGTTGGATCAGAAAGATGGTCTGTAAATTTTAGCTGAAGCCTAAATAGTTCAGGGAAATGTATATAAATTGTTTGCAACTATTTCTAGAAACAATGTGCAAAGGCATTAGATCATAAAATTCTGCAGGAATTATGCTCAAATATATAAAATAATAAAATGTAGTGATCATTAATCCTACACAATAAAATTATAATTAAAATTATGAAATATGAAATATACTTAACTTTTTGAACTTCATTTTTCTTGATTGTATTAGTTATTATAAAGACCATATTACTAACTAAATTTTCCTTGTCTTTGTTATCTCCATAACAACTAAGAAAATTAATACATTGATCTATAATAAACAGTATCATTAATACTTTGGAAATTTTTAAAATAGGATACAGACTTGTTTATACTCAAACAAGAAAGAAACATTGGAAGTTATCTGGTCCAGCCTTCCCTTTGTACAAATAACAAAAGGGAGGCTGATGTTAGATAAAAGGTTAGGGACTCGCTAAATGTTGCAGGGCTGTGCAGTGATTAAAACCAGTGCTCTATCTCCGCTATCTATCTCCAACCATGTTGAATGAAAATACATTCTGATCACACTCTCTGTTAAGTCCTGTGTAGTTTTTTTCAGACCAAGAATTTTAGGGGCTATGTATTCTAACTGCTTTTATTGTAATGGTGAAGAATTTGAGTCCTAGATATTTCATTGACTTGCCCAATATCACATATTTATCTCCTTGTAGATACAATCTGGAGTCCTGTGTGGTAGTGTAGAATAATACACTGGACCACAAGGCTGGTTTGAACTGCAAAGTAGGCAATTAAAAATCGCCAGCCACTCCTTGGAAACCCTTTACAAGATCGCTATGTGTCCAAGAAGAACTAGATGATGCACTGATATCATTACCGACCGCTCTGTAAGGGACCACATTATAATGTTCTTGATATAGTAGGAAAAAAATGTGAAACAAAACTCAAAATTGTAAAAAGGTCAGGCTTATTGATCTGATATAGACTGGTGGAAGCCCAAGATTATGGCCCTTAGACAGCTTCAAGCTTAGAAGTAAACTCACCCCTATGGCTCAACTTTCAGTCATCCCACAGACAGGCTTTTAAAGTGAACAGTAACACCAGGGAGGTATCACTCAGAACAATCAAACGTGTGAGAACAAGAGAACAGCATTTATCCAAGGATAAAGATCAGAAGGCAGGAAAGGACAAATAGATATGGAAGGAAGCAGAAGAGTGTTGTTACATTGTGGGGATTGTAATCAATGTCACAAAACAAAATGTGTATGAATTGTTTAATGGAAAATCAATTTGCTCTGTAAACTCCTCCCAAACCACAATAAAGAAATTTTAAGTTAAATATACATATATCACTATGAGTCAGAACAGATTTGATGGCACTTAACAACACCAACAAAGATGCAGTCTAGAACAGATACAAGCTAGTAACCTAAACCCATACTAGCTAACACATTGTCTTGTTTTCAAACTAAAAGCACCAAAAGCATGACAGTTCGTGAGGTAATAAAAATATGCATGATTTGTAAGAATTTAAAAACAATTTTGAAAACAACTACAATTTTGTGTACTTTTACTTTTTACCAATCATGAAATCTTTCAATTAGAAAATATTTCTTCCTGGAAAAAAAATCTTTATTGGTCTAAATAGCAAACAATTGTTGAAGATAATATCAAGTTTTAACAATACATATGTAAGCTACATACTAGCACAAATTATTTATCATTTAATATACATTGTATTCCACATGGAAGGTAATTCAGAGAACTCTCAGTTATACAATGAGTCATGGATACACATGGATTCATTTTGTGTATTGAAAATAATTTAGACTATGTTCAGCTAATTAGGATAGTAAACATGCATTTCATTTAACAACTTGTCTCTGAAGAGAGTTTCAGTATATTCACTCCTGTTTTTAATTTAGCTTGCATTCTGTAATAAATGGGGTCATAGTTGGCAAGACAAATTCAACAACACTTATGCATACATTTTTGTAGATAAAAACAATTTTATTGTTAAGTGTAGAAAAATAAAATAAAAGACTTGTAAGGATTCATATTTTGTAAAATGCCTATTCATTTTCTTTTTTTCTCTGTGGTTATTATAGTGGCTTAATGTTGATATCATGATGGTTTAACTAAGTTGAATGTACTGAAAAACAGCATTCAACATTTTGCAAGCTGTCTTCTTTTCTCTAGTTTCCATATCCTAAGAGAGGATAACCTGAAGTTTGTTATTTGTACAGGAAAATGTTTAGCACAGCTTGAAAATATTTTGTGAACTTCCTTCAGTATCACTAATTTAAATGAAACTTGTGGTATAGTGAATGATTCATATGTGTCTGCTAGCCTTAGTCTTTGTAAACCCTATCAAACACCTCTTTTTCTGATGAATCTGGGTAAGAAAAGATAGGAGAACATATTGCTAGGATAAAATGATTCAGCAATAGATATTAACAGAGTTCATTGCAAATGTAAAAACTCTAGCATGAGTATAAAATGAGTCACCTCAAAGCAGTCAGTGTATCTTACTGCAATCAAAGAAGAGGCAAGAGTAGAGTGGATCTTTTGGACCCAAAGACCACTGCTTTTTTGCAAAGGAGCAGTAGTAATCAAAAGCCAGAGCCTAAGTCAACAGAGCATTGGCTTCCAATTTCCAGGAGCAAGTAAATCTGAGTAACTTTGGGCAGGAGACATGTTTATAGATTGAGGTGCCTGGAGTTAGAGCCAAGTGCCTTCAAAACGAGATTTATGGTGAAATGGAGTACCTTTTGACATTTATCAGTTGCCCTAAAGAGCTCTGTAACATTGGCCAAGCAGAGAGGCCTGCCTGTGGACACAACTAAGCAGAAGCTGTTCTGACTGGAGCAGCTGTGCTCTGAGTATATCGTGATCTTACATTGTAAACTATTAATTTCAAAAATAAACCACATAACTGGGAATAATGTCTCTGTGTTCTTGTGTGGCTACACCAATGAATTATTGAGCCCAGCTGGGTAGTGAGTGCTGTGGTTCCTTTTTTTTTGAAACAGTTTGGTATCAGAAGTGGGATTTGTTGCAATGGCTACTACTCATGGAAGTATGAGATTTTGTTAGAAAGAACAAAGGAGCACAGGAAGTGAGTGAAACCTTTGTTTCTTAAATAGTTACTTTGTCTATTATTATTTTTAATGATTAAAAGGAATGTAAGCAATGTTATACAAAAACTGAGAGGAGAAAAGCTGCTACTGGAGTATCTGGAGCAAAAACAAGACCAGATAGAAAAGATGTTTAATAGGTTGCATTCAGTAAGCCCTGGATGCCAATCAGAGGGCCAAGGTCATATGCATATGAATGAAAGATAGTATAGGGAGAAGAGAACATTGTACTTGAGTATCTTTGTTAGTTGGCATCAAGTTGATTCTGACTCATACTGACCCTAACAGACCAAAACACTACCTTATCCTGCGCCATCCTCACAACTGTTATTATGGTTGAGCATATTGCTGCATCCACTATGCCATTCTATCTTGAGGGTCTTCTTCTTTTTCGCTGGCTTTCCACTTTACCCAGCATTATATCTTTCCCCAGGGACTGGTCCTTCCTCACAATAAGTCTGAAATATGAGTGACGAAGTCCTGCCATTCTGGCAGCCAAGGAGCATTCTGATTCTGCTTCCAACACAAAGTTGTTCTTCTAGCAGTCCTTGGTACTTTTAATATTCTTCAATACCATAACTCAAATGCATCAATTCTTCTTTGGTGTTCCTTATTCGCTAACTTTCACATGCATATAAGGTTATTAAAAATATCATGGCTTGGGTAAAGTGCACTTAATCCCTTAAAATGATATTGTCGCTCTTCAACACTTTAAAGAGGTCATGTGCAACAGATTTGCCCAATGCAATAGGTTGTTTGCTTTCTTGACTGCTGCTTCCATTAGTGTTCATAGTGGCCCCAAACAAAATGAAGTCTTTGACAATTTCAATCTTTTCTCCATTTATCATGATGTAATTTACTGGTCCAGTGGTGAGGATTCTCATTTTCTTTATATTGACATTGGACTCATACCAAAGGCTGTGGCCTTTTATCTTCATCAGTATTTTAAGTGCTCTTCCTATTCAGCAAGCAAAGTTGTATCATCTGCATTTCTCAGATTGTTAATGCATCTTCCTCTAATCCTGATGCCACATTCTTCTTCATATAATCCAGCTCAGCATACAGACTAAATAAGTGAGAAGAAAGAATAAAACCCTAGTACACACTTCCTGAATTTAAACCATTCATTGTTCCCTTGTTCTGTTTGAACAACTGCCTCTTGGTCAATGTATAAGTTCCTCATGAGCACAATTAAATATTCATACTCTGCAATGAGAATACTCATACTCTGCAGTGTGGTTTATAGCTTGTTATCCACACAGTTGAAAGCCTTCGCATAGTCTTAGAAAGGGTTGTATGTTTAGAGTTATCATTTTTTGTCTGTACTGTGGATATTAGTTTTTGCAACTTTGTATTGTAATACAGACATATGTGTGATGGAAATTAATATTGGGTATCTTTATTACAGAGAATTTGTAAACCCACTTTCAGTCTACACTTGATTGGATATGCTAAAAGAGAATTAGAAACTATCTAAAAGAAACAGACTTCCTTGTTTTTTGCCTTTGTAGATCAAGAGGCTTAGAAGGAAAACTGAACCCCATTCAGAACTGCTGAGAGAACAGATATACCTTTGATGGAAAGACTTGCAGAAGAAATAAAAACGACTCTCATTTTGGGTTTCAGCTAGATTTGCTTATCCATCAGCTAGATTTACTAATCCATGAAACAAAAGGTTTATGGTGGAGTAGTGTGCATATGAACATTTATCAGCAGTCCCTAAAAAGCTTTATAACTTTGGCTGGTAAGAGACAGACCTGTATTTATTATGGCTGAAGAGAAGCTGTTGTGATGGGCATAATTGTGTCCTGAACATTTTCTCATCCTGAATTATAAGCTGTTAACGTCCCTAATAAACCTCATAACTCTGAGTATTGTCTCTGAGTTCTGAGTGGCTAGTGGCCACTACAATGAACTATTGAGCCCGGTTGAATAGTATATGCTGTAGAATGTATTGTTAGATAACATTTTTGTTTTTTTTACAAAAACTCATTAAATCTACACAGAGAATTGTAAACTTACCCTATCCAAAAGCAAAGACACTGCCTTACAGTCAATTTTGCTCACAAAAATCCTACAGGACAGAATAGAACTGTCCCATAGATTATAAATCTTTGCAGAAGCAGACTATCATATCTTTCTCCCTCAGAGCAGCTGGTGGTTTGAACCATTAAACTCTTGGTTAGTTGCCAGTAACTTTAACCACTGAGCATAAACAGACTTCCTTGAAATTAGTCCAATTTCTTAAAATTTCAAATTTGATTTCCCAAACAGATCAGCAGCTTGTGTTATTAAAAGCTCAGCTGTTGTGTTCCATATATCTATGTCAGTATAAAATATGAAGTAAATCACAGTGGCTAAATTCCATTAAAGTTTTTTTTTTTTTTGTGTTAAAAAAAAAAAAAAAAAAATTAAAAGTGTTGTTATAAAATCACAGAAACACCTATTATGTAAAAAATATTTTAAAAAATTTATCTATGGATTCTCAATATATCAGCCATGTTGGTTGATACACTTCTGAAGGTGGTGATTTCATTTATCTAACTCTTCCTTCCCTGGAGACTCTGACATACAATGATTTACTTGTATGTAACTATTGCCACTGAGTTCATTTAAACTGATAGCAAGTTCATACTATATATAGTAGAATTTCTGAAAAATTCTTTCAGTTTGTCATACTTTGGTGGCTTGTGTGTTGCTGTGTTTCTGAAAGCTATGTCACTGGAATTTTAAATTACAGTAGGGTTCGCCATGGAGAACAGGTTTCATAAGGAGAAACAGACTATGTCTGAATATTTAGTCACTTGAATCTTATGAATATCAGTGGAACACTATCAGATAGCACCAGAATATTGAATAATGAAATATGATGAAGAACACCAGAATATTATGAAACATAGTGCCAGAAGATGAAACCCTCAAGTTGGAAGGCACTGAAAATATGACAGGGGAAGAGCTGCCTCCTCAAAGTAGAGTTGACCATTAAAATACAAATAGAGTAAAGCCTTCAGGAACTTCATTTGCTTTTGGAGCAGATTTCAAAATGAGGAGAAACAGCTTTAAATATCCATTAATAATTGGAGCATGGAATGTATGAAGTATGAATCTAAGAATTTTGCAAATTGCAGAAAAATGAAATAGGTCACATCCTCACCAATATCCTAGGTATTCTTTCTGTTGTTATTAAAGGCTATCGAGTTGGTTCCTACTCATAGCGATCCTGTATGGAGATTCTCAGGAGCGGCTGATGAGTTTGAACTGCCAAGCTTGCAGTTCAAACCGACCTTGCAGTCCAGCCCATTAATCCACAGCTGCTATTGACCTTTTTTTGTGTGTGTATGTGTGTGTGTGTGTTTTAAGCTTTTATTGTGCATTGAGTGATAGTTTACATTAGTTAACACCAGTTTTGCATTCATCCTATCATATTTCATTTCATTGTAATGATTATAATCCCCTGCATGCATCAACATTCAATAGAGTCCTCAGCTGCTCTACCTCTTGATGCCATCATCTTTGCCTCCATCTCTGCTGCTTCTCTGGATAGCATCCCACATTCTGCTCATGCTCTTCTCCTTTGGTCATCCTAGGATCCTCTGATCCTGGAATGTAAGATTAACTACTCCTCCCTTTTTGTTACAGAACTTCTACCTTTACAGTTATGACAAACACAATTATTCAGGATAACAACTACTGACTATTGAATCATAAGAATCTTATCCTCATCTCCTTTCACCAGACCTGTCTAGACAAGATGAAAACTGTATGGTGGAAATTCTGCCTTACCCCCACACACTCTGAAACTAAATTTCCTCTTGAAAACTTGTAAGCCAGCCACCTGGTATCTTTATAGCCTCCCTCCATTTTAGGTAGCCAATGTCTAAGTTGCCCATTCCTATCAATCCCGAGTACAGAGGGGATAGGTTTGATCCTTGATGTGAAGACTCCTTTCCTCTCAGTTGTTTTGAGATACTCCATCCATAAGTATAGATCAAAGTCATCAAATTGTAGCAATTTATACCTGTTTCCTTTATCAAATTCTTTATCTTCCTCTATTCAAGTTCTGATCATCAAGCCATCGAAGCTAGTCAAATGGGTACTGTCTGCAAGTTTGGGCATTCTTATGAATCTCTCCTCACTTCATAGCAGCTGGACACTTCACTCTCAGCTCTAGCCCTCTGTGGCTAGGTCCTTATCCATGGGATCAGGAGTACTCAGGTCTCACCACACTTCAGACCAACCAGCCCTGTCTTTTCTCCCTGTCATCTACAAGTTCATGGGAGTCTATGGAATGTGGTCTAACTCAGCCCATATCTTCCTCGCTGCCTTTCACCCTCTTCCACTTACCAGTAAACCAAAATGGTTGGCAGCAAACTTATATGCCTGACCATATATTCACTTTGAGTTTCAGTCTTCGATGGGTGTTTGAGGGACTTGATTACTTGCCTTGTTGTTTCCCCAGCAAACAACTTATTTGTTCTTGTAGTAACCAATCACATTGCCATTTTCGTTTTTTATTTTGTCTGCTGGTCTTTCTTTCAGGAAATATATTCTGTCCCTCTAGTTGTTCCAGGCTGGTCTGCATGTCCTTTCAAGTGGGAATGTCCCACCTCAAAAGAAGCTGGATAGGGCTCAGGATTCCACTTAAGACCCTATAAACAACAAAGTCTCTGCAAGAAAC
>NW_006408746.1:4726884-4728389 GCF_000296735.1 Chrysochloris asiatica | reverse complement strand
GATATTTTTTTTCTGGTATTGACCATTTTGCATCTGACAATCACATGATTTACTATGTCAGGAATGACAAACTGAAGAGCAATGGCATCACATTCATCATTATGAAGAATATTTCAAGATTTGTCTTGAAGTACAATGCTTTCTGTGATATGATAATATACAAACACCTACATGGAACACCCTGGGGAGAAAGAGGAGGCTTTCTGATCCTGCAAAGATTTAAATCTTCAGAAACCCTATACAGGTGGCTATGAGTCATAACTGACTTGATGACACTTAACACCAACAACAGGGAAAACCAGTTCATACAATTATTATTCAGATTTACACACCAACCGCTAAAGCCCATAATGATGAAGATGAGGAATTCTACCCACTTTTTCAGTCTGAAAATGATCAAACATGCAATCAAAATGTATTGATAATTACTGACAATTGGAATGCAAAGTCAAACAAAGAAGAAGAAGGATCCACAGTTGGAAAATATGACCTTGGTGATAGAAACAGTACTGGCGATTGCATGACAGAATTTTACAAGACCAAAGTCTTCTTCATAAAAGATGCCTATACATATGGACCTCATCAGATGGACTACGCAGAAATCAAATTCACTTCATTTGTGGAAAGAAATGGTGGGAAAGCTCCATATCATCAGCCAAAACAAAACCAGGAGCAGACTATGAAAAAGATCATCAATTTCTTATGAAGAAATACAGACTAAAGATGAATAAAAAGAAAACAAGTCCACATTTGAGTTATGATGTTATAGGAAAATATTAAAAGTACCATGACTGCTAAAAGAAGAAACAAATCTGTTCCTAAAGGTACAACCAGAATAGTCCTTAGAAGCCAGGATGGCCAGACTTCTCTCATACTCTGGACATGTTATAAGGAGAGACCAGTACCTAAAAAGGACATCATGTTTGGTAAGGTGGAGGGTCAGTGTAAAAGAAGATTCCCAATGTAATGGATTGGCACAGTGGCAGCAGTAATGGACATAAGATGCTGTTGACATGTGTGCAGCACCTGTTACATTCTGTTGTGCATAAGGTTGCTATGAGTCAATACCAATTGGATGGCACTAATAACAATGCTCATAGAAACAGTTTGTCAAAGCTGTCAGTCATGGTTGCACAAGGTTGTGTCCAAACCATCAACCATTATGCTAACTATCATTATTAATTGTCATATAGTCTGTTTTGATTAATAGCAACCCTGTATAGAGTTTCTAAGGAGCAGCTGGTTAGTTTGAACTGCCAACCTGCGGATAGCAATGTAGTGTTTTTCCTACAGTGCCACACTTAGGTTAATAAAGAGCAAACTGGATAACTAAAAAAATGAATGATAGAATGGAGAGAGAGAGAGACAGCTAACTTTGTCCTAAACCAAGTATAGATCTATATGCTAATATGTTACAAAATGCTGAAGGGAACTGAAGAAACTTTGACTATTTTGTCATACAAGAGCTATCATTAAACCCCTGAGACATTAAGAGTGCCTACTTT
>NW_006408746.1:4720129-4725334 GCF_000296735.1 Chrysochloris asiatica | reverse complement strand
TATGTGTTAGAAGAAGTGCAGCCAGAGTGCTCCTTGGAAGCCAGAATGGCCAAACTTCACATCTCATACTTTGGACATATTTTCAGGAGGGAGCAGTTGCTGGAGAAGGAAAGGATGTTTGGTAAGATGGAAGGTCAGAGAAACAGAGGAAGACTCCCAGTGAGATGCATTGGCAATGTAGCAGCATCAATGGGCTCAAGAGTGGCAACAATTGTGAGGTTGGCCCAGGACCAGGCAGTGTTTCATTCTGTTATGTATAAGGTCACTGTGAGTCAGTACTGACTCAGTGGCACTTAACAACAACATCATCATCATCATCATTACTTTCCACAAATGTTGTAAGTTTCATGCCTGTGTATTCTATGCAATGACATCCTTGGATACAGTCATCATTTATGCAGTTGAAAATAAATATTTGCAATGAATAAGTTTTTTGTCTTTAGAATGTTTATCATGTTATCTCTGGTATCATTTCTATCACCAATATCATATTTTCCAGTTTATTGATCCTGCTTATTTTCAACTTTTTTCCATTCAAATCATCAGTAATTATCAATGTATCTTATTTGTATGATATATCAATTTCAGACTGCATGGTTAAATTTTTCAATTACTTCATCTTTGGTTTATGTATTTGAATGACAACCATAGTAATGGATCTACTTTACAAACACATGGATAGTACACTTTCACTGAAAACATTGTGCTTCAGGCTAGATCTTAATTTGTTCTGTTTGATGGTAAGTATAAAGCCATTCCTTTCAGTTTTTCATTCCCAGCACATAGACCGTATGTTTGCTCACTTCAAAGTGACTAATATCAGTTCCTTTTAACTTACTGATACCTAGGATATTAATTTGTATGTGTTCAATATAATTTTTGACCATGTGCCTGTCAATTTGTCACACTATGGTATCTTGTGTTTTGCTGTGATGCTAGAAGCTATGCCACAAATATCTCAATTGCCAGCAGGACCACACAGGTGAACAGCTTTCACCAGATTTCCAAAATAAGACAAAATAGGAAGAAGAGGTGGACCAATTTTGAATAGTCAGTCACTGAAAGCCATATGAATAGCAATGGAACATTTTCAGATATAGTGCAGAAAGATGAAGCCCTCCGATTTGAAGCCATTCACAATGTGAGTGCCTTCTCAAAGTAGAGTTCACCTTAATGGCATGGATAGAGTTAAGCTTTCAGAAGAAAATGTGAAGCCCATTTTACCTAAACAAAAGAGGAAACGTATACATTGTATGATAATAACTTAATTTAGGAAAGGAATCCAGTCATGGTGCTGTAGGGTAAAGTACTATGCTACTAACACCAATGTCAGTAGTTCAAATCCACCATCACCCTTTGGAAATCCTATTCAGGGTCACTATGAGTCGGAACCACCTTAGCATGATCAATTCACAACAACAATTTGAGAAAGAAGTTGAGATTGCTTCTAAATATTTTCATTGCGTCAAAGCAAGATGCCTTATAAAAGCAGCACCTGTTACAGATTGCTGTGGTATGAAGCTTCTATATAGCAATTACTTTACTAAATCTATTAAAATTAAGATAAGTACTAAATAGTAACTATCAAGCAGTAAGTTTTTACCTCTAAAATCTAAAATGTAATAGGATTTTGAGAATTCTGATTTGATTATTTGAGAATTACCACAGTATACCCTTCATCTTTGAAATTCATGTATGCAAAGCCAAATTTATAATGAGCTTCACAGATTGTACAATACAAATCAACAATTTCCTTAGCAACAAAAAAAGTTTCACATGCAGATATGTAACCTCTTAGTGTCTAAGTTCTATTTTTTAACAGTTTTAATTAATCCACTCCTTTGCTACACCCCTTTCTGGGTTTTGTTCTCATCATTTCACACTTGAGCTATCAAAGTAGATACCTGACAGATCTACCTGCATTCAGTATTGCTCTCCTTTGAACCATCTTGCACAGCTAAGCAAGATTGATTTTCCAAAGAGCTGTGGTGCAGTAGGATAAGTGCTCAAGGTCAGTTTGAACCACAGGTCTGTGGTTCAAACTCACCAACCACTCCTTGGAAACCCTGTACAGAGTTGCTACAAGTTCAAAGTGACTTGACGGCACTTAACAACAACAACAATCATCCTATAAATTTTCCATGGTCCCAGTTAATTTACAGGACATACATTATCTCTTATGATTTTAATCTTGCCAACTATTCAACTTTATTTCTGACTACTTCCCAACATGTTTTTAACCTTCTCCAGGATATTTATTCCACTTCAAGTCCCATGTTAATAGTACCTTTGGTTTCTGCTTAAATAACTATGTTTGAATTATAAGATACAACAAACAAATGCCTGTGAGCTCAGGAGAAAGGACAAGAAATAGTCTATTAAAATAACAAAACAAAAAAACACCAAAAAACAGAACAACGCAAAGATGACCACTGAAGACTTCACTAACTCTGTCCTTACAAAAAGAAAAATATTGTGTCAAATCCCACTTAATTGATAGCATTAAAATAATTAATTTTATGTTTTGTGAATGTCATATATATATATGTTAATACACCAGACTTCAAACCCGTTTGAACTGCAAGATCGGCGGTTCAAGCTCATCAGCTACGCCTCAGGAACCCTATACAGGGTCACTATGGGTTAGAACCCACTCGACGTAACAACAACATTATATATATATATATATTATATATATATATTTTTTTTTCTTCATAAAAATGTCCAAAATATGGACTATTATTGTTGCTATGGACTATTATTGTTGCTAGGCACTACTGGGCTGGTTATGACTCATAATAATCCTTTGCACAACAGAATAAAATACTGCTCAGTCCTGCAGAGTCCTCATAATTGCTGTAACACTTGAACCCCTTGCTGTTACCAGTGTGCCAACACATCTCATTTAGTGTCTTCCTCTTTTTCACAGACTCCCACTTTACCAAGCATTATGTCCTTCTCCAGAGATTGTTTACCTTGATAATATGTACAAAGCATGAAAAATGAGGTCTGGCCGTTTGGCTTCTAAAGAGTATTCAAGTTGTACTTTTCTCAACACAGATTTGTTTGTTCTTCTGGCAGTCCATGGTACTTTAAATACTCTTCTCCAACACCATAACTCAGATGCATCAATTATTCTACTGTTTACCTTATTCATTATCCAGCTTTCACATGCATATGATGTTGTTGAAAATACCATGACTTAGGTGAAGCACACCTTATTCCTCAAACTGATACCTTTGATCTTGAACATTTTGAAGAAGTTCTTGTAGCAGATTGGCTTAATGTAATAAGTTGCTTGATTTCTTAACTGCTGTTTCTATGAGTGTTGATTGTTGTACCAAGCAAAATTAGGACTTTAACAACTTCAATATTTTCTCCATTTAGCATGATGTTATTTATTGTTTCAGCTGTGGGGATTTTTGTTTTCTTCATATTGAGGAGCAATCCATACTGAAATCTATAGTCTTTGATCTTTATTAGGAAATACTTTAAGTACTCTTCACTATCAGCAAGTAAGGTTGTATAATCTGCATATCACAGGTGGTGGACGGGATATCCTCCATTCCTGATGCCATGTTTTTCTTCATATAATCCAGCTTCTCAGCTTATTTGTTCAATAGACAGATTGAAAAGCATGGTGAAAGAATACAACCCTGAAGCACAACTTCCCTGATTTTAAACTATTCAGTATCCCCTAGTTCTGTTAGAATGACTGCCTTTTTGTCTATGTATAGCTTCCTCACGAGCACCCTTGGGCATTCTGGAATACCCTTTCTTAGCAATGTGATACATAGCTTGTCATGGTCCACACAGTCGAAAGCATTTGCATAGTCAATAAAGCATAAGTTAAAAAAAAAAAATGGCATAGTCTGCTTTCAGCCAACATCCATCTGACATCAGCAATGAAGGCATTAGTTTCACATCCTCTTCAGAATCTGGTTTGAGTTTCTGGCAGTTCCTTGCCATTGCACTGTTGCAGATGTTTCTGAATTATCTTCAGCAAACTTTTACTTGCATGTGATATTAATGATATTATTTGATAATTTCCACATTCCATTGGGTTATCTGTTTTGGAATGGACTCAAATATGGATGGCTTCCATTAGTTGACCAAGTAGATATCTTCCAACTTTCTTGGCATGTTGTTGTTGTTAAGTGCCGTCGATTCAGTTCTGACCCATAGCGACCCTGAACAGGGTTTCCAAGGCTGTAAATCTTTATGGGAGCAGAAAGCCTCATCTTTCTCCCGTGGAGCAGCTAGTAGTTTCGAACTGCTGACCTTGCGGTTCACAGCCCGATTCGAATTCCTCCAGTGCTGCATGAGTTGGTTGAAATATTTCAGTTTGTAGTCTGTCAGTTGTTGGATGTTTGTTTTTTGCCAATGCCTTGAGAGTAGCATGTACTTCTTCCTTTAGTGCCATCAGTTCTTGATCATATGCTACCACTTAAAATGTTTGAAAATTGACCATTTTGTTTTGGTACAGTGACTCTCTGCATATCTACCATATTGATGCTCTCTGCATCCTTCAATATTTTCCATATTTGGATTTGTTGTTGTTGTTAAGGCAGTACCAACTCATAGCAAACTTTCACACAGCAGAACAAAACACTGCCCTATCCTGGGCCAACCTCACTGTTGTTGCCATGCTTGAGCCCATTGATGTTGCATCTTTGCCAATCCATTTCGCTGGGAATCTTCTTTCCTTTCTCTGACCCTCCACCTTACCAAACATGATATCCTTCTCCAGCGACTGCTCCTTCCTGACAATACGTCCAAAGTATGAGAGACAATATTTGACCATCCTGGCTTCCAAGGAGCACTCATCCAACACAGATCTGTTTATTCTTTTGGCAGCCATTGGCACTTTCTGTATTCTCCTCCAACACAATAACTCAAATACATCAAGTCTTCTACGGTGTTCCTTATTCACTGTCCAGCTTTTGCATGCATATGAGGTTATTGAAAATACCATGGCCTGGGTCAGGCGCACCTTAGTCCTCATTAGAGTCCTACACCACATTAGAATTCCAATATATATGTCAGCAATATATCTGACACTATTCTGGTGCTATTTATCATGTTTCAATATTCAATATTCTGGTGCTATCTCACAGTGTTTCACTTCTATTAATAAGGTTCCCAGTGGCCAAACATTAACAAATATACTTATATATGCCACTAATATATAAGAGTTTGAAAGAG
>NW_006408746.1:4704045-4705770 GCF_000296735.1 Chrysochloris asiatica | reverse complement strand
TAACAATTGCCTCTTGGTTTATTTAAAGGTTCTTTATGATTAAAATTAAGTGTTCTGAAATACTCATGCTTCACAATAGTAGCCATAGTTTCTCAGATTTACACAGCTTAAAGCCTTTCTATAGTTAATAAAGCACAGGTGAACGTCTTTCTCTATTAGCATAGTGGTTACCAGTCTTGCTGCTAACCATGAGGTCAGCAGTTTGAAACTACAAGCAGTTCTCCCAGAGAAAGATGAAACCCTCTGCTTCTGTAAAGATTTACAGCCATAGAAACCCTACTCAGGCTCTCTATGAGTTAGAAGCGAGTCCATGTCACATAACCAACCAACCAATCTCTTCTGTATGAAAACTTAGGGGTTTCAAATAACACAAAAATATAAAAGGCATAACAACACTACAGCTTGTGGGTAATTGGAATGAGAGAAAAATGTTTTTCCTGGTTAACTCTCTGATTTTTGTAGCTTAGTATTTTATTAAGTAGCTCCTGTAAGGATGAAATACCATTTAGTCTAGGAAATTGTGTCTACAGTGGTTAGCAATGTTTGTTAGTTGTTCTTGAGTTATAAAACAACTTTTAGGCAGATATAAAAATTATAAAATTCAAAGTTAGCTATTTATAATTTAAATACATTTTAATTGGACAGATCATTAATCTACCTGCTAATCATAAAGAAAGAATACCAGAAGTCTATGTTTTAGAGCCACCATATCAATGTAACTATAGCAGAGTTCTCTTAATGAACTGCTTAGTTAGATTTTTTATTGGACTTCTGGGGTTGGTAAAAATTCAAATTCTAGACCAATACTTCAATGACTAAAGGATGGCAGTTCTGCAGGAAGTATCTCTTGACATGGGTCAGAAGAAGTGAGATTGCATTTCTAATGTATTGTCATTCTCCAAACCATTCCATGTAAAAACGAAATAATTTGTTCCAAAGTAGATATCTAGAAAGGGCTATGTTCCATCTCTTCACTATGTCCATTCTAAAGTTTAAGGTCAACTAATAACCCTAGCTGAACCTGAAAGTGTTGCTATATCTGCTATCAAATCCACCAAATTCTATAAAGCCTCTCTTTATACAGTAAGCAAAATATTATGAGTTTGCAGAGGAAATGTGTTGCCTGAAACCTAAAACTTGCTCGATAAACTCTTGCTAAATGATTCCTGAGGAAAACATCAATAAGGAAATAAGTATATATGAAACCCTGATTCATTTAAAAAGAGGGTCTTTTATACTCATAAATGCATATGCTCTCACCTTCTACACATACACTCTGTAATCACATTCATAGTTCTTATCTAAAATTCTGCAAAAGCAATGATTTGTTCATTTCAAATACCTTCTTTAGACAGCATAACAGATGTCTATACACATGGACCTCACCAGATGGAACACATAGAAATCAAATTGACTACATCTGTGGAAAGAGACAATGGAAAAGCTCTATATCATCAGTCAAAACAAGGCCAGGAGCAGACTGTGGAACACACCATCAATTGTTCATATGCAACTTCAAACTGAAACTGAAGAAAATGAAAACAAGTCCACATGAGCCAAAATACGACCTTGAATATATCCCACCTGAATTTATGGATCATATGAAGAACAGATTTGACACATTAAACACTGAAGACAGAAGACCAGAAGAGTTATGGGATGACATCAAGAACATCATACATGAAGAAAGCAAAATGTCATTAAGATGACAAGAAAGAAGGAAAA
>NW_006408746.1:4688687-4702908 GCF_000296735.1 Chrysochloris asiatica | reverse complement strand
AGATCAAAGAGCACAGCCTTCAGTATGGATTACATCTCAATGTAAAGAAAACAAAAATCCTCACCACTGGACCAATAAACAACATTCTTATCAGTGGAGAAAAAATATTGAAGTTGTCAAGTATTTCATTCTTTTTGGATCAACTATCAACACTCAAGGAAGCAGCAGTTAAGAAATCAAAGGATATATCACATTAAGGAAATCTGCTGCACAAGAACTTTTTCAAGTGTTGAAGAGCAAAGATGTCAGTTTTAGGACTAAGTTGTGCCTGACACAAGCCGTGGTATTTTCAGTCACCTCATATGTATGCATATGAATTGATGCACTTGAATTATGGTGTGGAAAGAGAATATTGAAAGTGTTCTGGGTTGCCAAAAAACACAACAGATCCATGTTGGAAAAAAATGCAGCCAAGAGCGCTCCTTGGAGGCCAGGATGGCCAAGTTTTTTTCGCTCATAATTCAGACATATTGTCAGGAGGGAGCAGTCACTGGAGAAGAATATCATGCTTGTAGGGTTGAGGGTCAGAGAAAAAGAGGAAGACCCCTAACTAGATGGATTGGCCGGGGGAAAGCATTAATGAACTCAAGCATCACAACAATAATGAGGTTAGCCGAGGATCAGGCAGTGTTTCGTTCTGCTGTGCATAGTGTCACTGTGAGCCAATGCTGCCTCGATGGCACCTAAGAACAAGAACAACATCTAAAATTACTATCTTATCTCCAATAAATTCTTTGTAACACATAGGTGTGGCCTTGTTTGTGCTGTGTATTGGATGCCATGCCATTCAAGGAGCTCACAAATTATTGGGAGTTATAAAATTATAAAAATAATTGATGTGCTGTTGTTTCAGTGTGAGCAATATAATCAATATAGAACAAAATGGTATACAATAAACACTAAGAAAAGCTTGGTTTAGGAATTATAGCCAAGATAAAGTGCATACCTAACGACCAAGATGTAAAAATGCCTCTGTAATATTTCTGAGATGTTTGTTGTTGTTGTTGTTGTTAAGTTCAGTCCAGTGCTTATCATGTTGTACTACACTAAGATTTCATTTGCAAAACAGTGAGGCAATAACCTGGTGAAAGCATTAAAGCTCAAAAGGTCTCAAATCTTGAGTCCCATCACAAGCAGTGTAGACTCATTCTGGGCACATTAATTTGGACAAAATAGCAGTGAGTATTAAATAGACCAAATGGAAATTAAGGCTGTCTGAAATGGAGACACCAACTAGAACAATTGCTAAATTAACTTAAGCATGTAATTTAAATTACTATTAACAAGAATAAATACAAAAATACACCTGTTGACATGAAGACAGAGATGATGACATGGACAGATGGAGTGGCTGGGAACACTGGACTAAGGGAGGGATAGGGGCTGTATGCTGATGACCAGGGGGGTGGACCTGTTGGGTTTATCATTTAGTTATTTTATGATGCATGGAGGGGATTGTAATCATTGCAATGAAAGAAAATATGATAGCATGAATGCAAAAACTGATGGTTCTCCCACGTAAATCCACATAATTAACAATCAAAATTATATATATATATATACCTGTTGAAATTTAAAGATATGTTATATACAACAGATAAAAACTTGAGGATGATCACAACCAAGTTTACTAATCATGCTTAAGATCTCCTTTAATAAATATAAGTAATAATGCTAATACTCAAATAATCCTCAAATATTATAAAGGTAGGTTTTAGTTCTAATGACTAATTTAAAATATTTGACTTAAAAGTCTATGCTCTGTTCAGACAACTCCATTTCTTCATGAATAGATATTTGAAATTATGAAGATAAATAGGAAATTTAACTGTTTTAATTTAGAACCTATCTATCTTAATTTAGAATATTCCTTCACTGATTCCTATCTTCCAATAGAAATAAAGATGCAAATAGAGGGCACAACTATTTAAAACAGTCAGCTTTCTCAGTTGCTAACCAAAAGGTTGGAAATTCAGGTCTACCCAGAGACATCATAGAAGGAAGGCTTGGTGATCCATGGAAAACCCTATGGATCACAGTTTTATGCTGACACACATAGGGTGACTGGGAGTTAAAATCAACTCAACAGCAATTGAGTTAAAAATAATAATAACCTACATTGTATTGTAATGGCAATAAGTTGAACATATATATTTAATTTGTACTATATGTTCCAAAAATAAGTGATTAAGAAAAGAATATCAACTTAAATAGCTGCAACAATTTCTCTTTTCTTGCATGAGATCCAGAGTAAGTGGGGTGACACAAAAGTCCTCTTTCACAAATGAGTCAAGATTTCTTTGTGCATCTGAATATGAGTGTCTTACTGAATTTAATGCAAACCTAATGGCTCAAGGTATATATTTTATACTATAACCATAAAATTAACAATAATAATTTTATGAAGCACTTAACCATGTGCCAACGTCTGTGTTAAAGTCTAATAAATTTTTTCATTAACGCTTCAAAAAATTCTCCTATATAGTTTTCTATTTTTATCACCATATTAAAGTGTAAAACATAATCTGTTGTTGTCAATTCTGACTCATAGTGACCCAATTACAGTGTATTACCATATACAGAACACTTAAAGGAAGCTAAGAAAGACCACAAAATCTGCCATGATCACAAAGTTCTGAAGTGGCAAAAACAGGACAATCTGTTTGTTGACAAATCTCTTCCCTTAGCCATATTTAAAACCCAAGGCAATTTGTTGATTCCAACTCATACCCTAAAGAATGAGTAGAACTGTTCCTTAGAGTTTTGGAGACTGGACCTATATGGGAGTAGATAGTTTCATCTTTCTAATGAAGAGTGGTTAGTGGGTTTGAACTGCAGATCTTGTGTTTAGTTAGCATCTCAACATAAACCCTACTGCACCACCAAGCCTCCACTTAACCACATACAATATTCTTAAATAACCTTTTCCTTCTTTTTCTTAATACAGTGAAAGATCACATGACAGGAGTTAAGACATCTGGGTTTTATACCTTAATGTTTCATCACTTCATTCTGTGACTTTGGGCCAGTCAATTAATTTGTTGTTGTTGTCAGGTGCCATCGAGTCGGAACCAACTCATAGCGACCCCATGCACAGCAGAATGAAACAATGTCCAATCCTGGGCCAACCTCACTACTGCTGCCACACTTGATGCCATCAATGATGCCACCTAGCTGATCAATCTCATTGGGGGTCTTCCTCTTTTTCTCTGACCCTCATTAATTTAGTAGACTCAAAATGTTTCAAAATATAAAATGGTGCAATCATTAGGATAACCTTAAGCAATGTAATTGCATGGTTAAATGATATTTACCATAGTCTTAGTGTGGTGCTGTAGAACAAGTGCTGGACTGCTGACAAGGTCAGTAGTTCAAAGCATCTAGCCACTCCTTGGAAACCCTATACAGGGTCTCTATGAGTCAAACCAACTCAAGTGCACTTAACAACAACAAGCATAAAAGTAAGATTTCAGAATTGAAAGAATTTATAATTTTCACTTATTCTGATTTTAGTACTTAGAGTTAACTCCTTGTTTCTTCTGATAAAATGTTAAGGATGTTTGCAACATCAACTTTTATTGACTCAGCTTTGTAGCTTGATAATAAATACTTATTATTTTGAAACATTATTTTGCTATGCTCACGCTGCCTGTTTTATTTTATTCTGGATTTCATTATGTAAAGGAGCTTTGAATCTTTACTTTCAGCATTAATGTTTAACTATGAGTTATCACTGGAACTCATGACATTCTAACAGTAAATCCATTTCATGCATAAACATTTTTGGAATAGATACATTTACCATGGATTATGTCAGTACAGACTCGATGACACATAATAACAACAACAACAGCATACTGGAACTTTGCAACTAAGGTTCAATTCCATCCAGAAAAGTATAACCATAAGAATAACACAGGAAGAAGTGGAAAAAATAGTTTAAATGATAGGTTTGATCTTAAAATCACACATAAGTATGTACACACACATATCTATATATATCTTTACTACTCTACATCTGGTTATAACAAGTCACAACTTGCATGAATTTGAATTTGACAGTAATTGTTTACTTAAAATGTTAAGCATATGCTCTATGGAACTGTTACAAAAAGTAATATCAAATTCACTTAGCTAAAGTAATTAATGTTCAAATACATTACTAAAATGAAAACAAATCTCATGGCACTTAGTTAATTATAATAAAAGAGAATAGATAGATTTTGTACTATGTGAGCTAATTTTATTTGGGGAGTAGATAGAGTTCAAGTTTTCCTAAAATATCAAAAGCAAAAGTAAATAAATAAACAAATGTTTTTTTCAAAAATATGAATAGTCAATGTGCTTCATGTGAATCACCGCAATGCTGGGTTTCTCCTCCCATAACAGGTTTTGTTGTTGTTGTTAAGTGCTGCTGAGTCAGTTCTGAGCCATAGCCATCCTGCATAAGGTTTCTGAGGAGCAGCTGGTAAGCCTGAACAGCCAACCTTGCAGTTCAAACCAAACTTGCAGTCCAGCACATTAACCCACAGCACCACACCAGGACTAGAAATATTATTTTTAATTCCCTTCTTTGATATATGGAAAGAAAAGTGGCACAAACTTTAACATATATTTAATTTGTACGTTGTTGTTGTTGTTGTTGTTATGTGCTGTGGAGTCGGTTTTGACTCATAGCGACCCTGTACAGGGTTTCCAAGGCTGTAAATCTTTATGGAAGCAGAAAGCCTCATCTTTCTCCCGAGGAACCGCTGGTAGTTTCAAACTGCTGGCCTTGTGGTTAGGAGCCCAACTCGTAACCACTTGTGCCCAATTTGTACTATAGGTTCCAAAAATATATTGTTAAGATAATGTCAAGTAAATAGCTGCAGCAATTTCTCTCTTTTTGCATATTGTTGTTAATTTCTGTCCAGCCAGTTTCAACTAATAGCCAACACTTTATATGGTTTCCAAGAAATGACTGGTGAGTTTGAACTGCTGATCTTGAAGTTAGAAGTCCAATGCTTATTGTATAGCACTCCTGTATACCAGGAGAGCTGGGAGACATAAATGTCGTCCTTCACAAATTAGACTTCATTTTATTTTACATATGAGTGTGAGTATCTTACTAAATTTAATATAAACCTAATGGTTCAAGATACATATTTTACAGGTCCCCAAATAGCCAAATGGCTTCAACATATAGTCAATCAAAAAATAAAACACCTACCACTAACAAAACACAAAAACATTGATCTATTCCAAGGATGTCGAAAAATAATTGGCTTTATTGGAATTATTAAAGAGTCTTACAATACATACAATGCTTTGCCAAATAATTTTTAAAGATAAATCTGCTGACACGTGTTTTTTTGCTTATATTTGTCTATTACATTTACTTTAGGACAAATTTTGTATTGGTATGTAGTTCACCTATAACATATACCTCAATTCAGTCTCCATTTTTTTTCAGTTGAAACTTTATCTAGCAATCTCAACACACATCACCATTTATCTTTCTATACCATCCTTTGATGAGTTATCATACAACTAAAATAATCTGTTTGGTGAAACCTGGTGACAATATCTACAGATATGAAGAAACAAGTTTTCTAGAGCATACGGATCAAATTTCCTCTTGTTCAGAAGTGAGAAATAACAAATGCCAACAGATGCTGAAGCAAGGACCACAGTCTCTGTGGTTGCTGTGGTTTCACAGCCTCGGCACATCAGCCTTTTGTTAACAGAGACTTAAAGCAATTGCCTTTTTCCTGTTTTGGAGCCTTTAGGAGGCTTCTGGAAGGCTAACCAATCCTGCTAGACTCACCAATTCTGATGAGAACAATTTCTGTGACTTCATATAACTGGAAGAGAATGGCCACTCCTCTACTTTTTCCTGGAAATGTCTTGGCAAAGAAGTCTCCATACCTCTTCCATACTTTGAAACCCACTTCACCACATAGCCTTTACTTATATGTATAATTATTCCAAAATTAACCAGATAAAAATCAAGAAAAACTTTTCTAAATAAGTCATGGATCAAAGAGGGGATTTAAAAAATTACAGATTATGTAAAATTAACAAAAATAATATAAAAACATAGTATCTTAGCAACAACAAAAAACACATAATATTTACTGAAAGAGAGAAGTGGAATAACAACCAGTTGTTTTATATACTTATTAGAAACTCTGGAGTTGGCAGTTAAAATCCACCAAGAGCTCTGTGAAATAAAGAGGAGTCAGTCAGGTCCCCTAAAGATTTTGGCCCCTAAAAGGTTTACATGCTTAGAAACTTTATATATGCTATAAATCAAAATAGACTGGAAGGCACTGGGATTGATTTGCTTTTTGTATGTTATTACTCAGGCATTGAATGCAATAGAGAAATTTAGAGGTAAACATCTTGAACAGATTTTTATAATGGCAAATCCAGAACATCTTAGGTGCTTATGGATACTGAAAGAAACAACTTTTATTCTCCCTATAAAAGGTGAACAAAAAATGCTCTGAACATGAGATGACCTGGCCATATTAACAGAAATGAAAGGCACTATGGAAAACAGAATGGATCTTAGCCTACTCTACAGTGTTTTCTAACATAATCATTTATGATAATGTTTAAATTTTCCATATTTATATTTGATGATATTAGTATTACTGGAAAGCCAATATGTAAAATATTCTTTAAATAGCTTCTATAACATTTTGTTGCTCTTAAGTCATATAAAAGCCAGAGCTTTACGCATATTTTTCATTTTGTCATTAACAGGATATTTTTTGTCAAAGGAGATGGGTGAAACATATTTCATTTATAGCTGTTAGTTTGATTTATAACTTTAAAGTATTTAGACATTTAAAATGTGGGGTCTCCATGTATGCACTTGTCACAGGTCTTACAAATATGAATTGTTGTTGTTAGCTGCCATCGAACTCCTTCCAACTCATAGTGATTCCCATGCACAACAGAACAAAACACTGCCTGGTCATGCGCCAACCATACAATTGTTGCTATGTTTGAACACATTGCTGCTGCCAACATGCCAATCCATCTAGGTGGGGGTCTTCTTTTTCTTCTCCTATGCTCCACTTTACCAATCATGATGTCCTTCTCCAGGGACAGGTCACTCCTGATAATATGTATGAAGTATGAGAGATGATGATGTCTGGCTATCCTGGCTTCCAAGAAGCATTATGGATGTACATCTTCCAACACAGATCTGGTTGTTCTTTTGGCAGTCCGAGGTACTTTCATTGTACCTCTTCAAACCATAACTCAAATACATAATTTATTCTATTGTCTTCCTTATTCACTGTCTAATCATCTCATGCATATGAGGTTACTGAAAATTCCATGGCTTGAGTCAGGCACACCTTAGTTCTCAAACTGAAATCTTTGCTCTTAAACACTTTAAAGAGGTCTTGTGTAGGATATTTGCCTAATTCAACAAATTGTTCGACTTATTGATTTCTGCTTCCATGAGTGTTAATGGTTGATCTGAGCAAAATGAAGTCTTCGACAACTTCAATCTTTTCTTTATTGATACGGATATGGTTTATTGGTCCACTGGTGAAATTTTCCATTTTGTTTACATGAAGATGCAACCCATACCAAAGGCTGTGGTCTTGGATCTTAATCAGTAAGCATTTTAAGTCTTCTTCTCTTTCAGCAAGGTTGTATCATCTACTCATCACAGGTTATTAGTGAGTCTTCCTCTGGTCCTGATGCCACATATTTCTTTATTTAATCAAGCTTCTCAGATTATTTGCTCAGCATATAGATTGAATAATATGGTGAATGAATACAACCCTGGCACACAGTTTTCCTAATTTAAATCTATTCAGTGTTCCCTTATTCTTTTTGAACAACTTCCTCTTGGTCTATGTACAGGTTCCTCATGAGCAAAATAAGTATTCTGGAATACTTGCTTTCTCAATGCTATTGATAGCTTGCCATGATCCACACAATCAAAATCCTTTGTATAGTCAATAAAGCACAGGTAAACATCTTTCTGGTATGCACGGCTTTCAGGCAAGATCCATCTGAGGTCAGAAAAAATATCCCTTATTCCACATCCTCTTCTGAAACTGGTTTGAACCTCTGAAAGTCCTCTGTCAATGTACAGTTGCAATCATTTTTGTATTAACATTAATAAAACTTTATTCTCATGGGATATCAGTGATATTGTCCAATGGTTTCCTTTAGCAAGATTTTACTTGCACGTGAAGTTAATGATATTGTCCAATGATTTCTGCATTCTGTTGGGTCACCTCTCTTTGGAATGGGTACAAATATGGATCTCTTCCAGTCAGTTGTCCAGGTAGTCGTCTTCCAAATTTCTTGACATAGATGAGCAAGTGCCTCCTCATTTTCTTGAAAGATTTGAGTTTGTATTCCATCAATTCCCAGTGCCTTGTTCCTTTGCCAATGCCTTCAATGCACTTTGGACTTCTTCCATGAGTATCATTGCTCTTGATCATATGCTATCTCTTGAAACATCTATTTTTATTTTTTTATTTTTTTTGGTACAGTGACTCTGTGTATTCCTTCCATCTTCTTTTGATATTTTCTGCATCATTCAACATTCTGCCCATAGAATCCTTCAACACCACAAGACGAGGCTTGAATCTTTTCTCTGTTCCCTAAGCTTGAGAAACGCTGAGCATGTTCTTCCCTCAGCTCGAGAAACAATGAGTGTGAAGAATAAATATGAATGGCAAGGTTTATTTTTTATATTATTTATTTTTCAGACAAAATATGTTCAGAGAAATAAAATTTATGTGTCTTTAGGATTACCTACAGGTCATACTTTAACTGAAGTAAAATTATTTCTTACCCACTTCCACCATCATGGAATCCTGATGTGGATTAATGTGCTGGGCTGTAAAGTCAATTTGAACCACAAGGTCAGCAGTTCAAGCAGACCAACCACTCCTTAGAAACCCTATACAGCATCACTATGAGTTGGAACTTATTCAAGGACACTTAACAACAACAATACCATTACCAGAACATAATATAAACTCAGTAGTAGTTATAATGAAGGAGGACACAGAAATTAGATTTTTTTTTTACTTAATTATTTTAGAATTCATGCATTTTGATATTATCTCCTGTACTTACAAAAATAGGAATCATTTATATATATATATATGTATATACTCCATCTGTAAAATACAATGTGTATGGTCTAAACCTATTATTAGCAGATGGGCTTTACACAATATGTTGTTGTTGTTATTGTTAGGATCAATCTATTCATTTCTGACTCATGATGATCCTATGCACAAAAGAATTAAGCATGTTCCAGTCCTGCATCATCCTCACATTGTTATGTTTGATACCACTGTTGCTGTAATTGTGTCAATCCATCTCATTGGGGGGTCATCCTCTTCTTTGCTGACCCTCCACTTTACCAAGTATGATGTTCTTATCTAGGGACTGATCCCTCCTGACAACATGTCAAAGGTACTAAAAACAAAATCTTGCCATCTTCAATTCTAAGGAGCATTAGGCTGTAATTCTCCTAAGACAAGTTTGTTTATTCTTTTAGCAGTCCAAAATACAGTTTTCTGACACCAAAATTCAAATACATCAATTATTCTATGGTCTTCCTTATTCATTTTCCAACTACCACACACATAAAAGGAGATTTAAAATACAATTTAGTTCTTAAACTTAAAATGATATCTTTGTCCTTTACCACTTTAAAGAGTCCTTTTACAACTGATTTGCCTAATGGAACTTATCCTTTGATTTCTTGACTGCTTTTTCCATTAGCGCTGGTTATAGAATGAAGTAAAATGAAATCTTTGAAAACATCAATATTTTCTCCATTTATCATGTTGTTTTGTTAGGTGCCGTCTAGTTGGTTATATGACTCATAGTGAGACAACACACAACAGACTGAAACACTACTCAGTCCTTTGCCACCCTCACAATAGTTTTTACACTTGAAATCATTGCTGCTGTCACTGTGCCAATTCATCTCATTGGGGATCTTCCTCTTTTTCACTGGCCCACCACTTTACTAAGCATAATGTCCTTCTCCAAGGACAGATTCCTCCTGATAACATGTCTGAAGTAAGAGAGACCAACTTTCAACATCCTGACTCCTAAAGAACACTCTAGTCATACCATTTATTATAGTGTTATTTATTGGTCCAATTGTAATATTTGTTTTGTTTACATTGAGGTATAATCTATACTGAATTCTGTAATCTTTGATTTTCATCAGTAAGTGTTTATGTCCTCTTTACTTCCAGTATGCAAGACTGTGCCATCTGCAAATTACAGGTTGTTAATGAGTTTTTCTCTAATTCTAATGCCACATTTTTCTTCATATAATCCAGTTTTCTGAATTATTTACTTAGCGTACAGATTGAATAAATATGGTGAAAGGATACAATCTTGGTTCACAACTTTACTGATTTTAAAACACTCAATATGCCCTTGTTCTGTTTCTTTAATTGCTTTTTGGTGTATGTACATGTTCCTCATGAGTACAATTAAGTGTCTTTGAATATCCGTTCTTCAAAATACAGTTGAATGCCTTTGCAAAGTAAAAAAAAAGCACAAATAATTATCTTTCTGGTATCTCTGCTTTTAGCCCAAATATATCTAACATCAGAAATGATATTTCTCATTCTATATTCTCTTCTGGATCCAGTTTCCATTTCTGACCATGTACAACTGAAACCATTTAAAAATTATATTCAGCAGAATTGTACTTGCATGATATATTAATGATATTTTACAATGACTTCTGCTTTCTATTAAGTTACCTTTCTTTGGATTGAACATAAATGAAGATCTCTTCTAGTTGGTTGGCTAGTTTGCTGTCTTCCAAATTCCTTCACACAGACAAGTGAGCACATCCAGGCCTACATGTGGTGGTTGTGGTGCTTTCCATTATGTCTGTATCCAGGGACTAGTCGCTTCTGATAATGTGCCCAAAATATGAGACACAAGATATGTCTGTCATGGTTTCTAAGGAGCATTCTGGCTATACTTCTTCCAACACACCTTTATTTGTTCTTTTGGCAGTCCATGATACTTTTAATATTTTCATCCAACACCATAACTCAAATGCATCAATTCTTCTACAGTCTTCCTTATTCATTGTTCAATGTTCACATGCATATGAGACTATGGAAAATACCATGACTTGGGTTGCGGGGGTTCCTGTCCTCCGCGGGGGTCTTGGGACATGAGCGAATACGCGGAAACGTCGGGTGAAGAAATGAATGAATACAACTCGAGAGGCTTTTCAACTTGTCTTGCTGTCCGGCTATGCTCTCTAGCTTCTGCCCTTGCTTCTGCTTCTTGTTCTCTTTGCTGTCTGCCCTCTGCTCTCTGCTGTCTGTTCTCTGCCTTCTCCCTCCTGCTCTCTTCTTCTCTTAGCTCTACTCTACTTCTACCTCCTCTTGCCACTTCTGCCTTCCTCTGCCGCTGCCAGTTCCTTCTGCTTCCTTCTCCTTTCTTTCTTTCTTCCTTCTGCTAGCCCAGCCCAGCAAGTCTTTATTTTTTATACTTAAAATTACACAGTACATGCATTGACACTTTTATCATTTCTTGAATTATTACACAGTTAGTCACAACATTCTTGCACCTGGTCATTAGACAACCTTTACAAAAATACTTCTATGATGTTGAGACTGACCTTCATCTCCTTGCCCAGCATGAGATAAAACTGTTTCTTCTTGTTTCTACTAAAAGACTATAAACTTTCTATACTACATAATGTGCTATTATTTTTATAATAAAGATATTCATCAAATCACTTAAGAGCTATGTGGCATAAATCCCAACCTGGATACTTGCTGCAAGAAGTGTAGATTACTAAGTCAAAACTATTCTTCACTTAAGTTCCTTATTGTCTACTTATTTATGCAGGTGTTTGTATGTAGGGGTTTGAGAATTCTAGCTAGTGACTGAATGTGGTGAGGCCTATGGGGGTAGGTCAGCTTGACTCTAAATGCTATCTGCTTTTGTGAACCCACAAATGCAGTTACTTAAGTTTTCTATGAGAAGGAGTAATTTATACAATTTCTCTTTGTATTCAATCCACCAAGGCTGAAAGCAATTGCTGCTAAGCTAGTTTTTCCTAAGGTTTATAGAACTCATAGTGAAAGCTGTGAATATTGCCAAATTATATATTTTTACAAGTAGATTCAGGCTAACTTGAAGGGAAGATAGGGGTCAGCTTTTGAGAATCATATGCCATGCATAATGTCTCTCCTCTTAGTGCAGCCTTGCCAAGCACTCAGAGTTAAGCGCTTCCCGCATTGGGTAATGGACATTTTAATCCTAAAACTGACATCTTTGCTCTTGAACACATTAAGAAGTTCTTGGTCAGTAGATTTGCCTAGTATAATAGGTTATCTGGTTTTTCAACTGCTGATTCCATGAGGGTTAATGGTTGATCTGAGTAAAATGAAGTCTGACAACTTCAATCTTTGCTCCATTTATCTTGAAGTTATTTATTGGTCCAATGTTGAGGATTTTTGTTGCCTTTACATTAATGTAAAACCCATACCAATGACTGTGGTCTTTGATCTTCATCAGTAAGTATTTTAAGTACTCTTAGCTCTCTGTAAGCAAGGTTGTATCATTTGCATATGGGAGGTTGTCAACGAGTCTTCCTCCAATCTTGATGCCATGTTCTTCATTTATCTAACTTTTCTAGTTATTTGCTCAGCATACAGATTGAATGCTGTTGTTGTGTGCCATCAAGTCAGTTCTGACTGATGGCCATCTGAGGAGAGTTTGGTGAGTTTGCAACACTGATCTTATGGTTCAAACCGACCTTATATATAGTGCTTATTGTTAAAGAATACAACCCAGGAGCACACTTTTCCTAATTTTAAATCATTCAGTGTTCCCTTGTTTTGTTCAAATGACTGCCTATTGGTCAATGTGCAGATTCCTCATGAACACAATTAAGTGTTCCAAAATACTCAGTTTCCACAATGTTGTTCACAGCTTACCATGATCCACACCATCAAAAGCTTTTGCATAGTCAAAAAAGTACAGGTAAACATCTTTCTGATGTTCTCTGCTTTCAGTCAAGATCCATCTGATGCCCAAAATTATATCCCTCATTCCACATCTTCTTCTGAATCTGGCTTGAACCATGAACAGTTCCCTATCAGTATCCTGATGCAACTATTTTCAAATTATCTTCAGCAAAAATTTACCTTGCATGCGATATTAATGACATTGTCCTATGATTTTCCCATTCCAAAAGGTAACCTCTCTTTGGAATGGGCACAAATGTGGATCTCTTTTAATCAGTTGTTCAGGCAGCTATCTTCCAAATTTCTTGGCATATTTAAGTGAGTGTATACTGTGCCATATTAGCTTGTTGAAAGATTTGCATTTATATTTCATCAATTCCTAGAGCTTTGTTTTGTTTAATGCCGTCAGTGTATCTTGGATTTCTTCTTTCAGTATCACTGGCTCTTGATCACATGCTACCTCATGAAGTGTCTGAATATTGGCCATTTCATTTTGGTACACTGACTGTGTTTTCCTTCCATATTATTTTTATGATTTTTACCATCAGTCAATATTTAACCCATAGAATCATTCAAAATTGCAAGTCAGAGCTTGAATTTTTTATTCAGTTCCCTTAGTTTGAGAAATATGAGTGTGTTCTTCCCTTTTGGTTTTATAACTCCAGGTAGTTATATATTGCATTGCCATATTTTATTTTGTCTTCTTGTGTTGCCCTTTGAAATTATCTGTTCAACCCTTTTACCTCCTCATATCTTGCATTTGCTTTAGTGTCACAATGCTTTAGAGAAAGATTCAGAGTATCTTTTGATATCCATTTTGATCTTCTCTTTCTTTCTTGTCTTGCTATTGACCTTTTGCTACAAGCATACATTTATAGAGAACATCCAGAGGTTTCATCCAGATTCAGAAGAGTCCGTGGAATGAAGAATATCACTGTTGATGTACGATGGATATTAGCTGAAAGCAGAGAATATCAGAAAGACGATTACCTGTACTTTATTGACTATGCAAAGGCTTTCAATTGTGCGGATCATGACAAGTTATGAACCACATTACAAAGTACGAGTATTTTGGAACACTTAATTGCGTTCTTGAGGAATCTGTACATGAACCAAGAAGCAGTTGTTTGTACAGAACATGGGGACACTGAATGGTTAAAAATTAAGAAAGGTGTGTGACAGGGTTGTATTCTTTCACCATACTTATTCAACCTGTATGCTGA
>NW_006408746.1:4686661-4687548 GCF_000296735.1 Chrysochloris asiatica | reverse complement strand
TTATTCATATGCAAATTCATACTGAAGTTGAAGAAAATGAAAACAAGTCCATGAGAGCCAAAATATGATCTTGAGTATATCCCACCTGAATTTAGAGGGCATCTGAAGAATAGATTTGATAAATTAGACACTAAACACTGAATATCAGAAGAGTTGTGGGATGCCATGAAGAACATCATACAGGAAGAAAGTAAAAGATCATTAACAAGATAAGAAATAAATAGAAGACCAAAATGGATGTCAGAAGAGACTCTGAAAGTTGCTCTCCAGCATAAAAATGCTAAAGCAAATGGAAGAAGCAAGGAAGTACAAGAGATGAAGAGAAAATTTCAAAGGTGAGCTCAAGAAAAGAAAGTCAAATATTATAACGAAATGTACAAATACCTGGTGGTACAAATAACCTGGTGTTAGAAAACCAAAAGGGAAGAAGACGCTCATCATTTCTCAAGCTGAGGTAATAGAAGAAGAAAATGCAAGCCTCAACTTGTGGTATTGCAGGATTCTAGTAGTGGTTTCAAGTCCAGCTGCTCACCTCCAAGACAGCAGTTAGTAACTTAGAGCCATTCCATGAGAGAAAGACGAGGTTTTCTGTTCCCATAAAGATTTATAGCCTTGGAAACCTATGCAGGGTCGAAACCCATGAGTCTGAACTGACTCCACAGCACACCACCACCACCACCATGGGAAAAATACTGAATGATGCAAAAAGTTTCAAAAGAGGATGGAAGGAATACACATAGTCATGGTACCAAAAGTAAATGGTCAATGCTCAACCATTTCAAGTGGTAGCATATGATCAAGAGCCAATAATTCTGAAGGTCAAAGTCCAAGGTGCATTGAAGGCACTGGCAAAGAACCAAGCACTGGGAATTGATGGAATACAAATT
>NW_006408746.1:4677717-4678618 GCF_000296735.1 Chrysochloris asiatica | reverse complement strand
CTCTTCTTTCTTCTTCTAGTTGAGCTCTGATCATCCAGTCATTGAAGCCAGGTTAAGTGGGTATTATCTGCAAGTGTGGGTGTTCTTGTGCATATGCCCTCTCTCCTTATCAACTGGACACTTCACTCTTCACTCTCGTCCTCTGTGGCTATGTCACTGGGTCTGGGCCCAAGAGTCCCCAGGTCTTGCCACACTGCTGGCCAACCACATCTCTACTCAGGTTCACAGGAGTCTATTGCATGATGTAGGGCTTAGCTCACAGCTTCATTGCTGTTTTTCCCTAACTTCCCCTTATCAGTGAGGAACATGGTCGGTCACCAATCAGAGCATGTATTGCCATTGAGCGTTAGTCATGGAAGGGGGTTTTTCTCTGTGGGAAGATAAATGTTATTTGTCTTTCATGCATTCTAACTGCCCACTCCCTGTTTAACTTTGGGATCTAATTAATATGTATTTTCCATACTCTTTTTAAGTGACTTAATTGATTTTTTTGTTGTTTATGTTTTACATTTTCTTAATTAGCTCAGGGGAGAAAGAACAGTTAAATTTCCAACCACCATTAAGCCTACAAATAATGTAGGACTGCTGAAGAGTAACACAAGGGAAAGGTGGAGTCTTTTCTATCCCATTAATTTAGTAATTTTGCCCTCGAAGTTCAAGTTATTAAAAGGATAGAAGTTTATTTTTTCTCCCTACATCTTATTATTAAAATTAAGAAAGGTGTGCGACAGGGTTGTGTTTTTTCTCCATACTTATTCAACCTGTATGCTGAGCAAATAATCCAAGAAGCTGGGTCATAGGAAGAAAAATGTGGCATCAGGATTGGAGGAGGACTCATTAACAACCTGCAACATACAGATGATACAACCTTGCTTGCTGAAAGTGACAAGGGCTTAAAACA
>NW_006408746.1:4670998-4677617 GCF_000296735.1 Chrysochloris asiatica | reverse complement strand
AGGATCGGACATTGTTTCGTTCTGCTGTGCATGGGGTCGCTATGAGTCGGTTCCGACTTGATGGCACCTGACAACAACAAAAAAATAAAAATAAACCTAAGGGGCTCATCTTTTGGCATTATATCTGACAATATTCTGGTGTTCTTCATCAAGTTTGAATATTCAATATCCTGGTGCTGACAGTGTTCTACTGTTATTCATAAGGTTTCCAGTGACTAAATACTTGAAAGAGTCCACCCATCCTTATTAATTGTCTTCATCTGAAACCTGTCCACCCTGGGTGACCCTGCTAGTATTGAATACACCAGTCACATAGCTTCTAGAATAACAACATGCAAGCCACCACAATGCAACAAATGAATAGACAAGTGGTGATTTTTTAATATGGTAATCATATTAATAAGGGACCATAGAGTCAGTACCAACTCATAGCAACCCTATGCTCAACATAACAAAACACTGACTGATCCAGGGACAACCTCACAATTGTTGCCATGCTTCAGACCATTGATGCTGGCAATCAGTGCTTACCAATCCATCTCACAGGGGGTTTTCCTCTTTTTCTCTGACCCTCCACCTTACCAAACATGATAACTTTCTCCAGCAACTGGTCCCTCCTGACAATATATCCGAAGTATGAGATATGAAGTTTGGCCATCCTGGCCTCCAAGGAGCACTCTGGCTGACCTTCTTCCAACGTAGATCTGTTGGTTCTTTTGTCATCCCATGGCGCTTTCAATATTCTCCTCCAACACCATAACTCACAAGCATCAATTCTTCTACAGTGTTCCTTATTCACTGTTCAGCTTTCGCAAGCATATGTTGTTGTTGTTAGGTGCCATCGAGTAGTACCGATGCATAATGACGTTATTCACAGCAGAACAAAACACTGCCTGATCCTGGGCCAACCTCACTACTGTTGCCACACTTGAGTCCATTGATGCTGCCACTTGGCCAATCTATCTTGTTGAGGGTCTTCCCTTTTTTCTCTGACCTTCCACCTACCAAACATGATATCCTTCTCCAGTGACTGGACCCTCCTGACAATATGTCCAAAGTATGAGAGACAAAGTTTGGTCATCTTGGCCTCAAAGGAGCATTCTGGCTGCACTTCTTCCAAAATGGATCTATTGGTTCTTTTGGCAGGCCATGGCACTTTCAATATTCTCCTCCAAAACCATAACTCAAAAGCATTAATTCTTCTATAGTCTTCCTTATTCACTGTCCAGCTTTTGCATGCGTATGAGGTTATTGATAACACCATGGCTTAGGTCAGGCACACCTTAATCCTCAAGCTGACGTCTTTGCTCTTCAACACTTTAAAAAGGTCTTGTGTAGCAGATTTGCCTAATACGATATGTCGCTTGGTTTCTTGACTGTTGCTTCTGTGAGTGTTGATAGTTGATCCAAGAAGAATGAAGTCCTTGACAACTTCAATATTTTCTCCATTGATAAGAATGTTGTTTATTGGTCCAGTGGTCACAGTATCCAGTGAGATACTGTGCTCTTTGATCTTCATCAGTAAACGTTTTAAGTCCTTTCATTTTCAGAAAGCAAGGTTGTATCAACTATATATTACAGGTTATCAATGAGACTGCCTTCAATCCTGATGCCATGTTTTTCTTCATATAACCCAGCTTCCCGGGTCATTTGCTCAGCACACAGGTTGAATAAGCATGGTGAAAGAATACAACCTTGTCGCACACCTTTCTTAATTTTAAAACATTCAGTGTTCCCATGCTCTGTTCGAACAACTGCTTCTTAGTCCATGTTCAGATTCCTCAGTAGCACAATTAAGTGTTCTGGAATAGTTGTACTTTGTAATGTTGTCCATAGCTTGTCATAACCCTCACAATCGAAAGCCTTTGAGTAATCAATAAAGCACAGGTAAACATCTTTCTGATATTCTCTGCTTTCAGCCAAGATCCATAGGGCATTAGCAATGATACCCTCATTCCACGGCCTCTTCTGAATCTGGCTTGAACCTCTGGAAGTTCTCTGTCTACCATCCTAAATAATAGATCAAAAGAGTTTGGAAAGAATTATCTTTAGCTCATTAGTGCCTGCAGTACTAGAGAGAATGACAGAGTAGATGGAATGGTTTTAATATGAGATTCTTTACATTATTTGCTTCAAATAAATATATCAATGAGTGGATAAATAACCTATGGTACAAACATACATTTAAACAATATGTTTTATAGAAACTGTGATAATTAAGGTTTTGTGTCAAGTTGATTGGGTCAGGATTTCCACTAATATGATAGTTGGGATGTGGTCATTCTCATGGAGATATCTAATTCAGTGTAATTAACTCTCTGATGTTTGTCTATGAACAGGCATAGGTAACTCTATGATGATTAACTATGAGCAACCAATAAATTACAAGATGTTTCTTTGGGGGTGTGACCTACTTCCAGTATAATGAACACTCAGGCAATGCTTCCTTCATTTTCTGCTGGGTCTGGATCTTGGATCTCGCTCATCTCCAATATCTGGTTTGAACTTGAGCCTGTGTCCTTCTCTATTATTTACTAGAAAGACCTGTATGGCTGATTGTCTGTCTGCCATGCCTGCCTGCCTTCTGCACCTGCCTGCGAATCTTGGTTCATTTGACCTGGACTTGGGACTGTCCCAGTGCTACCATTATAAGCCATTTCCTTAACATAAACTTTACATATATTTACATGTACCAGTTTCATGCATTTTTCTTCTCTGGAGAACCCAGTCTAAGACAAAAATTAAGAAAACCTCTGCTTATCAAAGGTATTTCTAAGATATCTTACATGAATATTAGAAACATAATGGTGAGAAAAAGCACTAAGTTAAACACCCTGATATAATATGCTTCCATTTTGTAATGTTTAAACCATGTAAATCTAAGAAATATCCTGTTCAGGGGTACATATATGAGTAATAATAGTATCAAGAAATTCAAGGAAATAAAAAAAGCAGTGGATCCTGAAAGATTTAGGTAGTATTCTAAGTTTTGAACTGCTAACCTTGCGGTTCACAGCCTGATTCATAACCACTACGCTACCAGAGCTCCTTAATATAGTATAAGTAATATGGAGTCCTGGTGTGGCACTGTGAGTTAATGCACTGGACTGCAAGGTCTGTTTGAACTGAAAGGTCTGTGGTTCAACCTCACCAGCTGATCCTATACAGGGTCACTATGAGTCGGAACCAACTCGATGGTACTTAACAACAGATTGTATATTGTGGATGGGAACTATCAAAATTTATAATGTCAAAAACTTTTCTTAGACCAAAGCTGTCTTCCGCAAAGACAGCAGACTCAGTATATTTATCTCTTGATAATTTTTCAGAGGATACAGACATCTCTTTGTATTGTCTCATCATTAGGCATGAATAATTCATGTCTTAAAAGAAAATATATGCCTACCACAACAGAAAATAACAGATATGCATCTAGAAAAAGAGGAAGGCTGTCCTCCTTAGAACAGATTTACACCTGAAAATGAACTATGGGAAGATAAACATAAGGCAGAAACTCAGCATGAACTTGCTGTGAATAAAAAGAAAATTGAAGAAATTCAAACCTGGTTGAAAGCTCAAGTCTTAGAAAGACAATCAAAACAGTCATATCTGCTGCAAAAGACTGCTTTAAAGTGTTAAAAAACAAGGATGTAAGTTTCAGGAGATGAACTTGACTCAAGCCATGGTATTTTCAGTTGCATCATATGCATGTTAAAGTTGCACAATAAATAAGGAAGACCTTAGGAGAATCCATGCATTTGCATTACGCTGTTTGCAAAGAATATTAGAAACACCATGGACTGTCAGAAGAACAAACAAAACTGTCTGTGAAGAGATAAAGCCAGAATGCTCTTTAGAACTGAGGATGGTGAGACTTGTGTCTCCTTCTTTGAATACATTGTCATGATGAATTAGTCCCTGCAGAAAGTCAACCATCACCGAAAGAGAAAAAGATACTCAATAAAATGGATTGAGACATTGGGACTGAGACATTAACATCAATTGATGGGCTCCAACGTAACAATTGTGAGGATTGCACAAATCAGAAAGTGTTTCATTTTGCTATGTTTAGGGTCACTATGGGTCAGAACTGACTTAACAGCACCTAACAACAACAAATCTCACTAAAAATTTTTACCAACCACAACATTTCTACTACCCTGATTCTTGTAATTTTTCATTGATAATCAGTGGTCTTTACTATTTTTACATAGCTTATTGTACTTGTCAGTTTGTTTAGTCTTTTGTTTAGTCAGTCAGCCAGGCAACATTTAGTGAACAATTATACAGCCCAATACTGTCAGAATTTGACACATTTCTTGACTATATAAAGAAGTAATGTCTTTAAAGTTCACCAACCCTGGTTCTTTTTTCTTTTTCTTTAAAACTTTTTCTTGTAAATTGGCTGAAGGTTTACTGAACAGATCTCAGTCACACATTCAATAAATCATATACTTCATGTCATTAAAAAAAAAAAAAAAAAAGTTTAGCTAGATGACCCAAAATCCCTCTAAATACATGAATGAATGACCTGGTTATGTTACATTGTGTGATTCTATTATAAAGGTTAAAAGGTCATTATATGAGGTTTTTCTTTGTGTTGAACATATTAGATTGAGTAAAAAAATAATAAAATGTTTTATGTAATTTTATACATATTTGCATGAACCTCAAATACAATTTTAGTTATTTTTCATAGATTGATTTTGGATATAGAAACAAATTGAGAATGCTAATGGACATAGACCCAAACTCCTGACAAAGTATTTATTTAGAAAAAATAAAAGGAAGAATTTGATGATCTGCCTAGTGCGGCTCATCATCACACATTGTCTTTCAGACAAGAATTCAAATAAAAATATTCCTTTTAGTGCTTTAAAATGACAGTATTTTTCATAATGCACACAAAATTTTAATTTCTATAAATATTTATTCACATAAACTGTCTAATCCTTGAAACTCTATTAACTATGCAAAAAAGAACAGTCATTTTTAAAAGCAACTGAGCAACAGCAAGATTTGATTGTTTAAAAAAATAAGTAAATCTTAAAAGAATATGAGTAATAAAACTTGTAACAGTGAGAATTATATCATAGAATTTCAATAATAAAGACTTGTGCAAAATAAAGCTGCACATGGGCAGGTTCTTTGTGATTAAGTTAGTTGTTTTTCCATTTCAGTTATTTGTTAATGCAGAAGCAAACTGTTAAATGATGAGTTTGCTTTTGTTTACATATTTAATGTATACTTACTGTAATTAGAGTAGTGGTTACCAATCGGGCTATGAACCTCAAGGTCAGCAGTTTGAAACTACCAGCTGTTCATCTGGAGAAAGATGAGCCTTTCTGTTCCCATAAAGATTTACAAGCCTCAGGAACCCTGTACAGGGTCACTATGAGTTGGGACCGACTCCATGGTACTTTAAAAACAACAACAATTGTAATGAAGTCCTCTTTTACACTAGTGTTTTCCTAATAAAATTGAATAGTTAATAATTAATTGTCAATAAAGTAAAATTAGTAATTGAAATATAAAATGTTGCTGTTGTTGTTAAGTGTCATCGAGTTGATTCTGACTTATAGCAATCCTGTTTAGGGTTTTCAAAGAGCAACTGGTGAACTTGAACTGCCGACCTTGTTGTTCAAACTAACCTTGCAGTCCAGCACATTAACCCAAAGCATCATATCAAAACTTAGGAGCATGCGTACATAAACTTTGCTGAGAACTTCAGGCACATTATTATCAGTCTTCAAACTAATCCTTTTTTCAGTTGAATTCTAAATTGCCAAGTCCCCAGTGTGGCATTGCAGGATAATGTGCTGGATCACAAGGTCGATTTGAACCATAAGGTCAGTAGTTCAAATCACCAGCTAGCTGCTCTTTGAAAACCCTACACAGGGCATCCTAACATCTAACCCACAGTGCCATGAGGGTTCCTTTTTCCCATCAAAGGGACCCAAAAATTATGGTTCAGGCTTTTTCTTCCTACGAAATAAAATATTTTAGCTATTCTGGTAAAAAAACAAACACTAACCAAAAATGCTATACAGGGTTGCTATGGATCAGAACCAACTTGATGGCACTTAACATCAACAACAACAATTTTAAATATTCTATAAATTAATTGTCATATACACTAAGCTTTCCAAGAAAAGAGTTGTCATCTTTTTTTGTAGGGGGGTTGTTTCAGTTAGAATATCTCAGCTACAAGTAAAAGGATATGTAACACATTGGTTTGAACAATAGCAATAATTATTTATTCCGTGTAAAACAAAGTGCGAAGGTAAACTTTATATGATTGATTAAGCAGTTTAACAAATGGAACCCAGGTTCTTCCCAATTTCTGTTTTACCATCATCAGGTGTTGATGATGATCTTCCTCTTCAGAATAAAATGGATGCTGTAGAACCAGATATCATATTCTCAAACAACAGCATCCCATGAAGGAAGATGGTGATCTTATAAACAGCAATTAAATTATACTATCCTTGTTTTTATTAACAATTTAAACCTTTCTGAAAAGCATGCCCGAAAGACTCTCTCTTTAGCCAGAAATGTTGTTGTGTGCTACTGACTAAATGCTGATGCATGTTGTTGCTGTTAGGTGCCATAGAGTTGG
>NW_006408746.1:4656317-4667218 GCF_000296735.1 Chrysochloris asiatica | reverse complement strand
AAGGATATCATGTTTGGTAAAGTGGAGGGTCAGAGAAAATGAGTAAGACCTCCAACAAGATGGATTGGCAAAATAGCAGCATCGATAGACTCAAGTGTGGCAACAGTAGTGAGGTTGGCCCAGGATCAGGCAGTTTTTCATTCAGCTGTGCATAAGGTCGCTATGGGTCGATACTGACTCAATGGCACCTAACAACAACAACAACCTCTTATTACAGATTTCTAAGTATATGGGGGTCACAAAAATGCACAGTCATCCCTCAAAGATTCTCATTTAGTGTATTACACAGCAGCACTTGGGGTCCTCTTATGACATTGCAGACTAAACACTCAACCGCTAACCACAACTGCTCCTTCACTTTGAGTAGAAACTGACTCCATAGCACTTAGCAACAACAACAACAATACTAATTTATTTGATTCACTTAGAAGTCCAGCTGATTATGACCAGAGGAGCCATTACTGCTGATACAGAAAATACTTAATAAAGTCTAAATTGGTGTGTGTTGTTAAGTATTGTTGAATTGGTTTCAACTCACAGTGATCCTGTATAGGGTTACTTAGGAGCAGCTGGTGGGTTTTAACCACTGATTTTTTAGTTAATAGCTCAATGCTTAACATACAGCACCATAGTAAGACCGTTGCATTAGTAATAATGGTGCCAAACACTAGGATACTGTTGTCTGTGTTGAGCAGGTCAATGATCATAACATCTCCAATACATTGCTAATGGTGACCTCAGGCCCTGAAAAGCTGATAATCACACTGATGCTATAAATGTCAATATCCAGAATGCATTTCTTTCCTAACACCAGTGCCTACCTTGGCTGCTGAATTTCCTCACACAGGTTATACAAAATTTATTGATGATTAAAGTCCTTTTTTTATATATCTCACTTGTTGTTTTTTTAGCTTACAGTTCCACAACCTTTGGATCTTATTACTAGTACCAGCAACAATTTTAGTGGCATACAGTTTACTCTAATTGTATTAATACTCTTTCTTTATCAAGGACCTATCCTGGTGTGGCGCTGTGGATTAATGCACCAAACTGCATAGCTGTTTGATCTGCAAGGTGGGTGGTTCAAGCGCAACAGCTGCTCCTCAGAAACCCTATACACGGTTGCTATGGGTCGAATTGACTCAACAGCACTTAAAAACAATAACAATCTGAATTAATTAGTAGAAAACTAATTCTTTAATTGAGTTCTCATCATGTCCTTCAATAAATAAATAAATGTTTTTCCCTAAGCTACTAATCTTCCAAATATAGCTGAATGTTGAATAATCAAAGCATAGACTCAAGTTAGTGACTCCCTTACCTTTTACTGCAATATTGGAAACTGGGATCTTTAATCCTTGAAAGATTTGTTATCCTTTATTATTTTTTAAAAATTCTCATTGTCTGTAAAGATTTTTAAAGGAAATAACCCCAATTTTACAAGGAAATAAGGTCAAGTGACCATTTCTAAAAGCATCAATAAAAAATGAATTATTTATGCTTTTATATGGATTATTCCATTGCTTATAATTTTAAGGCCATGTCTTGCTTCTATCGCTTTTTAAAAAATAAATAAAAACATAAAGATGACATAGATAGAAATAAATAGGAGAAGAGTTTTCAAAGGTAGACAATTTGTTGACAATTACTCAGTGAAAAGAAAGGTGGTGAATGCTGGAAATTGACATGGGATTAATATGAGATCTAAGTGGAGGGCTGGAATTCAATAGCAAAAATGTCCCTGAACATACCCTAATGATTCCTTTCCAATGCTCATAAATTCTTTTTCTTTTCAAACAGAAATGCTTATTTGTTGTTGTCAGTTCCAATTTACGGTGACCCTGTATAGGGTTTCCAAGCAGTGGCTGGTAGGTTTGAACCACTGAACTTGTGGTTCAAACTGACCATGCAGTCCAGTTCTTATCATAAAACACCATACCAGGACTCCAAAGTGCTTATATTCTTGATCCAATGCTTCAATTCTTCCTCTCTGTTCAATTTTTAAAAACTGAATAGAATGCTAGGATAAGGAAAACAAATATTGCTTCCAGAGTTCCAGTTCATACATATTTAGGTCTTTTTCACACAAAATTTGTTTAAATATGTCATTCTAATCAGCTAATGGTTGCTGGCAAGGTCTCTCAGTAATATACTGGCTTTAGTCTCGGGATACCTACCAAAAGATGGTACCATGGAAAAAAATGATGCTGAGGTCAGGGCTAAAACAAATAGAAATTTTAATAAAACCCTAGTGGACATCTTCACAAATCATTGAAGATTTACAGAACATTTGGGAATGCTGCACTGCATAAAAGAGTTTTTAGATGAATCAAGCATGTTAAGGTAGATTGAGAAGATCTCAAAGATAAGCTAATAGTGGGAAGACAATCAACTTCAACAGATGTAGAAACTGTGGCTGAAGTCCAGAAACAGGTGGAAGAAGACTGTACCATTAGGTAGATGTGATAGCTAGTGAAGTTAGAATCTAACATGTTTTGAAATTTTCTATATTAATAGAGCATGTTGACATCAACAAGTTTTTGGCTTAATTGGTGTTAAAAAAAAAAAAGTGGCATGAATATCTACTAGGGTCAAAAATTGGTTTTTCATCAGTTTTTGAAGCAACATCAAAATTGATGAATATTTTTTAATGTATTGCAACCACGGACTATTCTTGTATTTACCAACAAAGGGTAGCTCACTAAGGCAAAGTAAAATATTGTAACAAAATGCACAAAGACATGTAGTTAGAAAACCAAAAGGAAAGAAGACACTCAGCATTTCTACAGCTAAGGGAACTGAAGATAAAATTCAAGCCTCAACTTTCAAAATTGAAGTAAGTGAAAAGAAGATGGAGGGAATTCAGTTACTGTCCCAAAAAGAAATGGATGATTATCAACCATTACAAGAGGTAGCTTATGATCTAGAGCCAATGATACTGAATGAGGAAGCCAAGGTACATTCAATGCATTGGCAAGGAACAAGGCTCCAGGAATTGACAGAACACAAACTTATATCTTTAAACAAAGTGATGCCACACTGGAGGCACTCACTCATCTATGACAAGAATTTGGAAGACAACTACCTGGACAACAAAAAGATATACATATTTGTGCTTGTTCCCAACAAAGGTGACCCAACAGAATGTGTAAACCATTGGACAATAGCATTTCTATGGCATTTAAGGCAAATGTTGCTAAATATAATACAAAAATGGTTGAAACATTGACAGAGAGCTACCAGAAGTGAAAGCTGGGTTCAAACAAATACTTGGAACATTAGCTATCATTGATTATATCAGACGAATCTTGGCTGAAAACAGAGAACACCAGAAAAATATTTTGTTGTTGTTCTGACTCACAGCGACCCTGTAAGGGTTTCCGAGCATTGGTCGGTGAACTTCACAGCAGACCATGCAGTTTGAACTGTCCTTACAGTCCAGTGCACCACACTAGGAGTACTAGAAAGACTCCACAAAGGCCTTTGATTGTGTGGATTACACAATGGTTTAAAATTAAGAACGTTGTGCAAAAGCATTGTCTTCATTCACCATGCTTATTCAATCTGTATGCTCAGTACATAATCTAAGAAGTTGAATTATATCAAGAAAGTGGCACAAGGATAGGGGGAAAATTCATTAACAACCTGCAGTATACAGATGATACAACTTTACTTGCTACAAGTGAAGATGACTTAGATTACTTACTGATGAAGATCAAAGGCTTTACTATGGGTTGCACTTCAATGTAAAGAAAACAGAAACCCTCACCACTAGACCACTAAACAACATCCATATCAACGGAGAAAAAATTGAAGTAGCCAAATTTCTTTTTGACTGGATCCACCATCAATATTCACCCAGAAGCAGCAGCCAAGAAATTAAAGGTTGTATACAATAGGCAAAATTGTTGCTATTTAAAGTACTCAAGAGCAAAGATGTCAATTTGAAGTCTGACCCAAGCCATTGTATGTTCAATAATCTCATATGCATGTGAAAGTTGGATGGTGAATAAGGACAACTGTAGCTAGTGATGGTGTTGGAGGAGAATATTAAAAGTACCACAGACTGCCAACAGAACAAAAATGTCTGTGATGGAAGAAGTACAGCCAGAATGCTCCTTGGAAGCCTGAATAGCCAGACTTCATCTCTCATATTTTGGACATATTATCACGAGGCACCAATCCCTGGAGAAGGATATCATGTTTGGTAAAATGGAAGGTTGGAGGAAAAGAGGAAGGACCTCAAGAAAATGGATTGACACAATGGCAGCAGCAATGGGCTCAAGTATGGTATCAATTGTGAGAATGGCGTAAGACCCAGCAGTGCTTCATTCTGTTGTGCTTAGGGTCACTATGAGTTGGTACCGACTCGATGACACACAACAAGAACAATCTTGGTAGATGTTCTCAAAGAACAATGGGTTAATCAGGAGGGTTTACTGTGAAGAATTTTTCAGTTTTAGTTTTAAGTTTTATATTGAAAATGGCATAAGTGAGAAACAGATCAGGAACATTGTATGAAGGAATATTTTCAATCAGGTAAATGCATCTACCCATTCTTTAAGGATAGCAAGGGATCTCCTACCATAATTGTGTTGGTAAACCATACCCAATTCACCTTACACACTTGATATTGCTCCTTCAAACTTTTTTGTTTGTTTGTTTCCAAGTTCAAGGACAATTTAAAAGGAACACTATTCGCATCCCTCAACAACTCTCAAACTACCATTTTGACATGATATAAGTTGAAGAGCACAGAGTTCTTCCTGAGATGGAAATGCCAGTCTCCAGAAGTGTATAGACTAATTTATGGGAACAATAGCATCACATTTTCATTTTATTGTTTCCATGGTTTTATAGCAATACTTTTGACTCACCATCAGCGTTTATTCCAGCCTCTTAAAAGATCATTTCTTAAGCAGTGATGCCTGAGATGGAAGCAGAGACAATGACGTGGCAAGATGGAGCTATTGGGAACTTTAGACACAGAGAGGGAGAGGGGCTGTGTGCTGATGAGTGGAGGGGGGGTGCATGCTTGTAGTGTATACCCTTTGGATGGTTGATGATGCATGGAGGGGATTATAACCATAGCAATGAAATGATATACTATAGGATGAATGTAAAATGAATGTTCTCCCATGTAAACTATCACATAATTCACAATAAAACGTTAAGAAAAAAAAAGATCATTTCTTCATATCACCTTCTGGAACAATATGTACAGGAAGCAACAAGATTAATATACATAAAATAAAAAATATAGAAGGGCAAGTTGACCTGAGATTTCTGTCCTCCACTGAAATCCTCTTTGTCCTAGGCAATTTGAAAAACGTTATGAAAGAAATTAGCTCCTAGATACTTACAATTTGGAAGAGAATCACATATTAGAGTTAGAAGGAAATTTAGTGCTTCAAGTTATTGTTGGAGACCTGGTGTGGTGCTGTGGGTTAATGTGCTGGACTGCAAAGTTGGATTGAACTGCAAGGTCAGTGGTTCAAGCTCACCAGCTGCTCCTCGGAAAACCTATATAGGGTCACTGCAGGTGACCTGCAGGTCAGAACCGACTCAAAATACATTATACTAATGCTTTCAATTCTTTTCCCTTCCCTATTCCACCTTCTTTTCCATATAACTTTGCAGTTCTTCCCATAAATGGCAAAAAAAAAAAAAAAATTTTGCCATTCTTCGTTCTTGGGTTTGTCAAGTAATTTGCTTTGGATAACAGAATGTGACATGACCAAGCCTTAAAAATCACTTGTGCTGTTAGACTTCCTCTCTTTCATCCCTATCATAGCATGAACAAAATATGTCTAGGCTAGTCCACTGGTTCTGGAAAGATGATTGGTATTAAATGAAACAGAGTCCACTGCAATAGAATGCAGTCGAGTTCCACTGACACTTAACTAACCTGTAGACTTTTTGAGTTAGAAGCATGCTGTTGTTGTATGCTACTGACATTGTGTAATTGTCATTTATCTTTTTGTTGACATAATTAAGTGACACAGAGCCCAGCAAATTCAATCCCTTTCATTTAGAGAGGAGGTAACTGAGCTCCTTAAAGTTTAACAGAAGTATCCAAGGTAACAAGCAGCAGGGTTGGAATTTAGACCTTGAAAGACAATCTTGAAGGTTTGAAATTAATTTTATGATCAGGTACTTACATGCCATCTGGATGTTTGAAAGCTGGTTAGTTTCTTTGAGTCTCAGTGTTTCATTTATAAATGGGGGTAATATAGACTCTAAACAGTTGGAAAATGTGTGGCTTAAAATAATCAATATAAGTGCACTTTATGAAACAGAGAGAAAAGACTAATGTGGTTAGTACCTACAGTATTCCAGTTGCATGATTAAACCTTTACTTACATGACATTGTTTTATCTCATTTAATAGTATCAACTGCTACCTGTAGCAAGGTAGGTGTTCATTCATATGATCTTTCAAGAGATGACAATTGTATAATTATTCAAAGCCAGACCCTACCCAGAATTAATGAATAATCAATTATGGCTAAGAGAATTTAATTAATTTACTCATACAACTTAACCCAACAGCATTTGGCAGGATTTTGTTTAAAAGACTGTGGCTTATTCATTGTACCTCAGGAGAGTTGTTAAGTAAATAAATCTCTGATATTCATCATCCTGCTTGGTAAAGTGGAGGGTCAGCAAAAAAAGAGGAAGAACCCCAACAGGATGGATTGGCACAGAGGCAGCAATAATGGGGTTATATGCAGCAACAATTATAAAGTTGGCACAGGATTGGAAAGTGTTACATTATGTTATACATAAGGTCACTGAATCAGTACCAACTCGATGGCACCTAACAGCAAAAACAGATTGATCATCAAAAATTATACTACAAAACTGATCAAATTGCATTGTCATAGTTCATATCTTTTGATCTGGAAATTAGGTTAGAAACATCTTTGTTCTGATTGTCCAAAATGTCATAATATATCCACAATGTTAGCAGCTTGATTCTGTTCAGTCATAATTGACTAAGTAAAATGAGAGCAGACCCAAAATGTTTAATTTGGATGAAAAGAAAATTGGAATGAAAAATGTAATGGTTGAAGCCTTGAAATAGGAGGCTCAGAAGAGATATAGTGAGACGTTTCAGCAACCTGATGCATGATATTGGTTTACTAGTGAAACTACAGAGTGACACATACACAAAATGGCACAGTTGGTCATCATCATTGAGCTGATCACCACTGTTTCCTATTCTGCAGGCATGAGATTTGATTACTATACAATATGTGTACTGCCCTGAGAGGGAGATTAAGTTTCCACAGAGTTTCAACACATGATTTTTTTTTTCCCATTTTATTATCCCTCTTGTTTTTATTGTTGGGTGCCATCATGTCGGTTCCATCTCATAGCATCCCTGTATAGGTTTTCCAAGGAGTGACTGGTGAATTTGAATGTCCATCCTTACAGTTAGCAGTCTAGTGTTTACCAAAAGAAATACATCAAATGTGATCTCTAAATTTGATTTAAAAATGCTAATAAAATAGTAATTACAGAAATTTTTATAATTTGAGGAAATATGAGTACAGTCCCCTAAATTTTGGGGAAAGCTTACTAGACATAAAAAATCTTGAGTGAAACTTAAAAGAATTCACACACACACAAATGCATGTTGTTGTTTTTTAAATTTTTAAAAAATTCTATGAAGGCAAATAAAGTTTGTGATCTTTTCTCAGCTTCAAGTATTGAGTTAAAACTCCTTTCTGACTTGCTAATTGTTTGATGGTTTTACATTAAAGAATAGTTTTCTCTGAGATTCAATTTCACAGGTTCTTCAGGCATTTTCATTTTAGTTAATCCAGATTAAAGTAAATCAATCAGAATTTGAGATTAAAAGAATCTACTTTTGTTCCAACTCAAAGTCTCTTTTCCAATATAATTTATTTGACAGAAATTCAGCTAATGGGTGCTAAAATTTATAAAATTCCAAATAAACTGAGAGACAATACTGGAGAACTATAGTAGAATCCTGCAAAGAATTTTAGTTGACTGTTCTACTGGCTAGATTTCAATTTGATTACTTTCCTTGCACTAAGACAAGAGGAAACAAAGGAGCATGTAGTGAGAGTTTTGACTTGAAAGATTTATAAAGCATTGTAGATCCATTTCTCTCTGTTTTTGAGTTGTTAATGTTGTTAAATGACTTTGAGTATGTTCCAAATCATAGTGCCACACCAGAAAAGAATTTAATTTATCATCTCTGAATAAATTTGGAAAATGCAGAACTTTGCAAATATTTCCTATTCCTTTCTTCAAAAGCATAATTTGTATTTTAGTAAGAAGCATATATTTGGTCCAAGATGGCCTTATATATCTTCTTAATAAAAATAATTAACTATCTTAATCTTCTCAATTCAGGAGACAGAGAGCTGTGACATTAAAGGAGCCTCAGAGGAGCAGCAGATGTAGAATGAAGAACATGAGGCAGAGTGGTAGGTTTCCCAACCCATGGAGCTAGTAAAGCTGATTGCATTTGGAAGAGGTTCACTTGTAGAGTTGGATGCCTCCAGGTATTTCATTGAGTTAACTGTGTTTGCTGACCCACAGAAATTGAGCTGAGTGCCTTTGAGCTATGACTTGTGAGGGAAAGGAGTGCCTTTGGGCTGTGACTTGTGAGGAAAAGGAGTGCCTTTTGTACATTTATAAGTAGCACTAAAAGACCTTTGTAAGATTGTCCAAACAGGGCAGAGGCCAAGGGATCATGTGGCTGGGAAACTGAGGATTAGAGAGAAGTATACCTGCATGCATATAGAACTTCTGGTGTGGCATTCTAGGATAAGTGTAGGACTACAAAGTCAGTTTGAACCACAAAGTCAGTGGTTCAAGCTCACCAGTCATTCCATGAAAATCCTATACTGAGTCATGATCAGTCAGAACCAATCTGACAGTACTTAACAACAACAACAACAAATCTGTAGGCAAAGCTGAGAGGAGGTGTTCCTGATTAAAGAACTGTATAACAAGTATTTTTGACCCTGAATTATAAACTATTAACTTCTATAATAAGCCCTATAGTAATAATTGTCTGAGTTGTCTGTGGCCATTGCAAGGGATCATCAAACTGAGTTTAGAAGTAAAAAGCACTGTGATTCAATTCAGTTAATTACTTCCTATGGGTCTTTTCCAAAGCCGTTTGAACTGCAAGGTTGGCAGTTCAAGCTCACCAGCTGCTCCTCGGAAACCCTATACAGTGTTGCTATGAGTCGGAACCGACTCGATGGCACTTAACAACAACAACAATGGGTCTTTTATCCATTGTCTTTGCAACTCCAACCAAACTTTTTTTGTTTTTTCCCCTGATCAGTCTGGGCAGGAGAAGGTGTGGAAATGAAGATGTTCTTAGAATTATGTGATTAAGTTGTGAGTGATTGTTAACAAGGTTAATTGTGATTTCAAAAATTTAGAACTCTAACATGGGTTTAAAATGAGCCATCTCAGAAGCAAGAAGGGACATCTCAGTACCATCAAGTAATAAGATTCAGGAGTGGAGCATGCCCTTTGGATCCTGAAGTACCTGCACATTGAAGCTCCTTGATCCAGGGGCAGAAAGTTTAACACCTGAGGCGTAGCAGAGGACTGATAGAGGAGCAGTAGAATAACAAACAGCCAGAGCAACAGACAAAGTGATGGACTTCCCAGGCTATGGAGCAGGTAAAGCTGAGAGACTTTGAGCAGCAGGTTTGCTTGCAGAATAGGATGCCTCCTGGAATTTAATTAGAAGTCAGGTTTACCTTCAGGCTAAAGATTATAGTGGAGTGTTGTGCCTTGTGAGCAATCGTCAGCAACCCTAGAAGAGTTTCATAACATTACCTGAGAAGAACAGAGGCCAGACAAAGGTGCTGAGAGCTAGAGAGAGGCTTGTCTCTGGACATAGCAGAGTACAAACTATCCTAATTGGAAGAAAGACTGTGTCCTGAATTTCTCTAATTGTGAATTGTAACCCATTAACCTCTCTAATAAATCCCATAAATTTTAGTAAGGTGTCTGAATTCTGTGTGACCTTTATCATGAATTATCAAAGCTACCTGAGTGAATGTATTGAGGAATAGTTCATGCCTTTTTTTTTATTATTATTTTTAACACATGGTAGGGATGATTGGAAGGAGTTATGGTAGCACAGTGGGTTATGTGTTGGGCTGCAATGCACAAGCTCAGCAGCTCAAACTCATCAGGAGCTCTACAAAGAAAGTTGAGCCCCTCTGTTCCTGTAATGATTTACAATCTCAGGAGCCCTATAGAGGGTTGCTATGAGTTGGAACTGACTCAGAAGAATACAGCAGCAGAAGAGGTGGAAAGTGTATCAACTGGGGAAAAAACAGGTTGGAATTTGGAGGCATGTTTGACTTCTGCTTCATATGAATTGGCCTTGGACTGATATTCAGTCTGATTCTTCTTCCCCCCTGGTGAAGTCAGAGGAGGTCACATGCTGATTCTAATGACATATATAGAAACATTTACATTCAGCAATATAAAGCTGCTCTTGGGGAAAAAATAATTTCAAATGGAATTCATCTATGGATAATAAAATGAGTATTGTGTTTATTTTTAATCTTTACCTAAATCAATTTTCCTTTCATTGGGAGTAAAAAAGACAAATGGCTAAAGCATATACTTTCATATCTTTTCAGTAAGCTTCTTTTTAAAGAAAATTAAAAAGATAACATCTACACCAATAAACCTTTTCAAGTCAAAGTGTTTACTTCAATATGTATGTATTGGCGTGATGTTATGAAATATCAGAATCCTCTGTCAACTATGTGTGTGTGTGTGTGTGTGTGTGTGTGTGAAAACATGGGCTTTCTTCCATTCTGGCATTTATACTGTGAGGAATTAATTGCTTTAGAGAAATAAGTTTACAGCAGAGAACACACA
>NW_006408746.1:4655648-4656217 GCF_000296735.1 Chrysochloris asiatica | reverse complement strand
CTGGTGGGTTAAAACCAGCAACCTTGCTGTTAGCAGACCTGTGCACAAAGATTCTGAATTTTTTATATCCTGAAGAGGAAAAGACATATATATATTTTTTTTATGTTTTATTGTGAATTATATGATAGTTTACATGAGAGAACATTAGTTTTAAATTCATCCTATCGTACATCGTTTCATTGCCATGGTTACAATCCCCTCCATGCATCATCAACCAACCAAAGGATATCTTATAGGCCTGTCCACCGGTTGTCAGCACACAGCCCCTATCTCTCTCTGGGTTTAAAGTCCCCAGCTGCTCCATCTCTCTATGTCATCGTCTCTGCCTCCATCTCTGGTGTCACTGCTGCTCTTGGTAGGGTTTTGCTCTCCGTTCTTCTTCCTTGATGGTCCCAGGGACCTCCGCTCCTAGACTGCAAAGTTAATCACTCCCCTCCTTGCTACAAAACGTCTACCTTTACATTACAACCCTCACAATCAGTCATGATAACAATTATTCACTATTGCATCTCCTGCCTAGACAGATTGGATACTACTCGGTGGAGATTCTACCTTCCTTCATGCCCTCT
>NW_006408746.1:4645780-4649227 GCF_000296735.1 Chrysochloris asiatica | reverse complement strand
GGGAGTAGAAAGCCTCATCTTTCTCCCATGGAACAGCTGGTAGTTTTGAGCTGCTGATCTTGTGGTTTGTAGCCCTATCCATAACCACTATGTTACCACATTCATATAATTATTAAATCACACCTAACTATTGAAGATGCCAAGAAATAGCTGACCATATGAGCACATGTCTGGAAACAAGATGGAAGACTGAGACAAATGAGCAGGAGGTAGATATAGACTTCACATTGGAAGGAGGACAGGCTTTGGAAATGCCTGAAATGGAATTCAGGAGAATGATACTGAGATCCATCCAACAATCCACAAAGGGGTTGGGAAAAATAAGGAATAAGTCAGGAAAGTGCCACAGGAATAATCAAATAAGATAGATTCAGCATTGGAAACAATTCAAAACCTGCAAAAAGAGGTCCAAACAACTAATAATAAAATATCAGAAATGGACAATGCACTGAAAAACAAAAAGTGTAGAATTGAAGAGATGGAAGCCAGAACTAGAGAGTTGGAAGACAAATGTCTCAATACTGCTAAGATAGAAGAGTAAGCAGTAAAAAGGATAAAAAAAATCTGAAGAAAATCTAAGATTCATGTGGGACAATATGAAGAGAAATATCAAGAATTATTGACATTCTGCAACAAGAAGAATAACACAAGTCCACAGAGGAGATAGTTAAAGAGCTGCTGGAAGAAAATTCCCTAACATCCTGAAAAAATGAAAAGATAAGCATTCAAGAAGCTCAACGAACCCCAGGAAGGATAGAGCCCAAAAGAAAATCACCAAGACATATCATAATCACACTCCCCAATATCAAAGACAAGGAGAAAATCCTGAAAGCAAGTAAGGAAAAGAGAAGTGTTACTTACAAATGTGAGCAAATAAGATTAAGCTCTGATCTCTCAGCAGGAACAATGCAGGCAAGAAGGCAATATAGAGACATATATAAACCACTGAAAGAAAAAAGCTGCCAACCAAGAATTGTGTACCCAGAAAAGCTGGCAATCAAATATGTTGGTGCAATAAAAACATTCCCAGATAAACAGAAGATAAGGGATTTGTAAAAACCAACACAGTACTTCAAAACATCCTAAAGGGAGTTCTTTGGATTAAGAAACAACAAGAAAAGACAAAGACCAGACTGACACACGTGGCAGCACCACTGGGAACTCAATTGACAGATTGAAGAGTCCAGAATAGAACAAAACTATAAGAACAAATTTATAGGATTTAGAAGGTCAGTTTATGATCCAACTAAATCGACAGATGGAAGAGTACACAAAAGAGCAAAATTCACACCCAAATTTCAGAGGATCTTGATCACAAGAAGGGGAATGGGGATGGAAGAACAAGGTAGATAGGGGAACACTGAGGCAGGTTTGCATGGGCAAAATGGAACATAGATAATGATGTATGTTTAACCTTGGAGCAACAGAACTCTGTGATACAGAGATCAAGACATAGTCTGAATGGTAAGAGGGAAAATAATGTTAAGATACTTTACTATCTTATGAATATTGGTTTCCCTTTTACTACTACTGTAAAACAGATACTGGAGTGGTATAGAAAGGAATACCAGGAAACATGATTACAGAAAGTTTGTAAGCCCATGTACATCCTATAACTGATTGAAATACCTAAAAGGTTCTAGAACATGCCCATTGACATAGGCTTCATATGTAGCCTTTGTGGTCTATAGGGCCGTAAGTGGAATACTGAGCCACATCCAAAACCTTCTGAGGTGGGACAGTCCCACTGGAAAGGAAGAGCAGATGAGCCTGGGACAGCTAGAGGAATAGAAGATACTTTTTGGAAGAAAAACCATCAGGAAAAATACAAAACAAAAATGTCAGTCTGATTGGCTACTATAATAACAAGCAAGTTGTTCACTGGGGAGCCATCAAGGCAAGGAATCAAGTACCTTCAGGATAAACCTCCCTCAAAGATTGAAATTCAAAGGGAACACATGAGTAGGCATGTGAGCTTGCTGGTGACTACATTGGTCTTTTGGTGAGTTGAAGAGAGGGAATAGCAGCAACGATGATATGGGCCGAGTTTGACCATGTTCCACAGATTCCCACTGGCCTGGAGATGAGAGAGAGAAGAGGAAGGGCTGCTGGTTGCTCTAATGTGTGGTGAGACCTGGAGACTCCTGAACCCATAGACAAGGACAGAGCCACATAGGACTAGAGCTGAGAGGGAAGCACTCAGGTGATATGAAGCGAGATGAGACACACAAGAATATCCAAACTTGTAGATCATACCCATTCTAACTAGAATTGATGGCTTCATGATCAGAACTTAACTAAAGAAAGATTAAAAAAAATTTTTTTTTGATAAACATAACAAATGTAAATTCCTACAATTTGATAAACTTGACCAATACTAATGGATATAGGAGCTCAAAATAACAACTGAGAGGGAAGGAGTTTCCACATCAAGAATAAATCCTATCCTCTCTGTATATAGCGTTGATAGGGATGGACAACTTAGACACTGGCTACCTAAAATGGGAAGACCTATAAAGGCACAAAGTGACTGGCATACAAATTTTCAAGAGGGAATTTAGTTTTGGAGTGTGTAGGGGAAAGTAGAATCCCCACTGAATAATTATCATCTTGTCTAGAAGGGTCTGGTGAAAATACATGGTGTTAAGATTATTATGATTCAATACTAATTGTTATCATGATTTATAGTGACTGTCACAACTCTAAAGGTAGTAGTTTTGTAACAAAAAGGGTGAGTAGTTAATTTTACAGTCCAGGAACGGAGGACCCTAGGACCATCAAGGGCAAAGAGCACGAGCAGAATGTGGAACCTTATCCAGAGAAGCAGTGACTCCAGAGATGGAGACAGAGATGAAGGCATGAAGAAATAAAGCAGTTGAGGACTCTAAACTCATGGAAAGAGAAAGGCTATGTGTGGCGGCCAGCTGTGGGTGGCCAGGAGGACAGAATGTGCCCTTTAGATGTTTAAATGATTATATATATTCTTGAGTGTTTTTATGTACAACTCCCTCCCTCAAAAACAAACAAACAAAAAACACAGAGGGAATAGAAACAAATACTGTTGAATGATGACACACAAAGGAAATTGTAAGCACTGCAATGAAATGATGAATGTAACACTGAAGTTCCCAATGTCAAATTTCACACAATTCACAATATTTTTTTTTAATACAAAAAACAATTACAATGTGAAAGAAGATAAAAACAAAGGAACAGTGATCCAGGTAGTAAGGAAGTCAGGTAGATTACAGGATAAAATACACTTTTTTAAATGGAGGAGAAAGTTAATAGAATAAAAGGTAACCTCACAGAAAATTAATACTTGACAATATACCAAGAAAATGAAAATCCAAGATGAACATGGAAACATTAAAACCATGAGGAACCTGACAAGAAAGAACATGAAAAACATGACCTCAGCACAGGAAGACATGCAGAATAAAGGAA
>NW_006408746.1:4638984-4645625 GCF_000296735.1 Chrysochloris asiatica | reverse complement strand
AACAGATTAAATGCACCGGTTAAGAGATAAAGAGTGTCAGAATGGATAAGAAAACAAGATCCTTCAATATGCTACCTGCAACAAAAACACCTTACACACAAAGACAAAAACTGACTAAAAGTTAAAGAATGGACAAAATTATATCAAGCTAATTTCAATCAAAAATGAGGAGGAGTGGCAATACTAATCTCTGATAAAATAAACTTCAAGGCAAAAATCAACATAATAGATAAAGATGGGCATTATCTCATGATTAACGGGTCAATTGAACAAGATGACATAACCATAATAAATAACTATGCTCCCAGTGAAAGAGCTCCAAAATATATAAAGCAAACTCTAATAGATTTGAAAAAAGAAATAGACAAATCTACAATAACAGTGGGAGATTTTAATACACCACTTTTAAAAAAGGATAGAACAACCAGAAGGAAATTCGACAAAGACACAGAGGAACTAAACAACACAAGCAACCAACTTGACTTCATAGATGTGTACAGAGCATTCAACTCAACAATAGCACAATAAACATTCTTTTTATGAAGCATTGTACATTGAATTGGAAGGATATAGTCTCTTCAATAGATGGTGCTGGCAAAATTGGAAATCAATATGCAAAAGATTTAAACAAGACCTTTATCTCACACCATCTACAAAAACCATCTCATCATGGATTAAAGGCCTAAATGTGAATACCAGAATTATAAATGTCATCAATTAAAAAATAGGGACCAATTTAAGGGATCTAATACAGGGCACACACAGACTACCAAATATTGTGAAAATTGCATAAACAAAAGAAAATAAAATAGATGATTGGGACATACTGAAAATTAGAAACTTATGTTCATCAAAAGATTTCACAAAAAGAGTAAAATGGGAGCCCACAGAATGGGAAAAAAAAATATTTTGCAATGACAAATCTGAAAAATGAGTAATTTCTAAAATCTATAGGAAACTACAACACTTATATAAGAAAAAGGCAAATAACCCAACTAAAAAATGGGCACAGGGCATGAAAAGTCACTTCACCAAGGAAGAGATTCAGGCAGCCAACAAACATATGAAAAAATGTTCATAATCATTAGACATTGGAGAGATGCAAATCAAAACAACAATGAGAAATAACAGTGAAGTTCAAAAAAGCAGAGGACAATAAATGGATGTGGAGAGTCTAGTACTCTTCTACATTGCTGGTGGGAACGCAAAATGATCCAACAACTCTGGAAAACAGTATGGCACTTCTTCAGAAAGCTGAAAATAGAAATACCTTATGATCCAGCAATTCCTCTACTTATTATATATTCACAAAAAATATGAGACATAATATAAGTAGATATATGCATACCAATGTTCACAGAAGCACTATTCACAATAGCAAAAAGATGTAAACAGCCAAGTGCCCATCAATGGAAGAATGGATAAACAGACTTTGGTACATACATACAAAGGAATATTCTGCTACTTAGAAGAAAAACAAGGAAGCTGCAAACCACCTCATTACATGGATTAAATTAGAAGACATTATATTGAGTGAAATTAGTCATCAAAGGACAAATGTTGCAGAAGATCATTATTATAAAAGCTTAAGAAAAAATACCCATACTAAAAGCAGAAAAAGCAATTCTTTGTTGGTTACTGAGGGGTGGGAGATTGGAGGGAGCAGACAGTAGAGAACAGGATAGGGGATAGACACATAATAGTTTGGATGTTGAGGAGGGCAATACACAAGAAGGGGGTGGGGATTAAAGAACAAGGTTTGCATGGGCTAAATGGGACAAATGTAAATAATGATGTATGCTCAAACTTGAAACAATAGGGATCTGTGATATAGGAATTGAGGCATAATCTGAAGAAGGGAAAAATATTAAGATGCTTGACTGTCTTATGAATATTGGTTTTGCTTGCCTTCTATTGTAAAATAGACACTTGAGTGGGATAGAAAGGAATATCGGGAAATATGATTACAGAAAGCTTGTAAGCCTGTCTTCAGTCTATAATTGATTGGAATACCAAAAGGGGTTCTAGAAGTTTCCCTTTGAAGTAGGCTTCTTGCGGAGAAGAAGTCCTATACCTTTACAGCGTATAGGACCTAAGGTGGAATCCTGAGCTCCATCCAGAACCTTCTGTGGTGGGACATTCCCACCGGAAAGGAAAAGCAGGACAGTCTGGAACAATTAGAGCAACAGAATATATTTCTTCAAAGAAAGATGAGCAGGAAAAAAAAAAAAAAAAACAGTCTGATTGGCTACTACAATAACAAACAAATTGTTCCCCTGGGGAGCCATCAAGACAAATAATTAAGTCCCTTCAGGACAACTCTCCCTCCAAGACTGAAACTCAAAAGGAGCACATGAGCAGGCCTGTAAGCTTGCTGGAAACCATGTTAGTCTATTGGTGAGTAGAACAGGGAGGGTGGCAGCAATGAATATATGGGCTAAGTTTGACCACACTCCACAAACTCCCATTGACCTGGAGATGAGAGAGAGAAGAGGAAGGTTCATCTGAAGTGTGGTGAGAACTGGGATTCTTGAGCCCATGGATAAGGACATAGCCATGAAGGGCTAGAGCTGAGAGTGAGGCATCCAGCTGAGATGAAATGAGGGGAGACACAAAAGAACACCCAACTTTGCAGGTAGTACCCATTTGACCTAGACTTGATGGCTTGATGATCAGAACTAGACAAGAGGAAGATTAAAAAAAAAATAATAAAGGAAACTAGTATAAATTGCTACAATTTGATGAACTTGACCTATACTTATGGATGTAGTAGCTCAAAATATCAACTGAGAAGGAAGGAGTCTTGACATTAAGTATCAATCGTATCCCATGTGTATACAGGATTGATAGGGGATGGGCAACTTAGAGATTGGTTACCTAAAATGAGAGGGTGATAAAGGCACGACATGACTGCTTACAAGTTTTGAGGAGGGAATTTAGTTTAAGAGTGTGTGGGAGAGGACTAGAGTGGAGAGTGAAGCGTCCAACTGATAAGAAAAGAGGGCATATGCATAAGAACATCTATACATGCAGATAATACCCACTCAACCTGGCTTCAATCACTGGATGATTAGAGATCAATTAGAAGAAGAAAGAATAGGAAAAAAAAAAGGATCATCTTATACAATTTGATGCATTTCACCTACACCTATGGATGTAGTAGCTCAAAAGAGGGAACAAATCCTTATAGCAAGGATCATTCCCATTCCCTCAATACACAGAGTAGACAGGGATGGGCAACTTGGACATTGGCTACCCATAATGAGGGGGCTACAAAGGCAAGAAGTGACTGGCTTACAAGTTTTCAAGAGGGAACCTAGATCCAGAGGGCATGGAGGAAGGTAGAATCTCCACTGAGTAGTATCCATCTGTCTTAGCGGGGCTAATAAAAGGAGATGGGGATAGGTCCCTTGTGGTACAGTCATGAATAATAGTTATCAGGACTGATTGCAAGGGTTGGAAATGTAAAGGTGGATGTTTTGTAGCAAAATGAGGGGAGTGATTAACTATGCAGTCCACAAGCCGAGGTCCCTGGAACCATCAAGGGAGAAGGGCAGAGTGGGAGACCCTACTCAGAGAAGCAGTGACACCAGAGATGGAGGCAGAGACTATGACATGGAGAGATGGAGCACTGGGGACTCTAGACCCAGAGAAGGAGAGAAAGTGTGCTGATGACCGGGGGGCAACTTGCAGGGTTGGTTTGATTGGTTGGTTGATGATGCATAAAGGGTAATGTAACCATGGCACTGAAACGATATACAATAGGATGAATGTAAAGCTAATGCTCTTCCATGTAAATGAACATATAATTTACAATAAAACATTTTTAAAAAGTGTGTGGGGGTAGGTAGAGTCTCCACTGAATAGTGTTTATCTTGTCTAGACTGGTCTGGGGAAAAGAGATGGGGATAAGATTCTTATGATTCAACAGAGAGTAGTTGTTATCATGACTAATTGTAACCATCACAACAATAAAGGTAGAAGTTTTGTAACAAAAAGGGGAAAGTAGTTAATCTTACAGTCCAGGAACAGAGGAACATCAAGGGAGAAGAGCATGAGAGAAATGTGGGACCCTATCCAGAGAAGCAGTGACACCAGAGATGGAGGCAGAGATGAGGACACAGATAGAACAGCTAAGGACTTTAGACTCATGGTAAGAGAAAGATTGAGTGCTGGCAGCCAGGAGGCAGGCTTGTAGAATGTGTCCTTTGGTTGTTTAAATTATTATCTATTCCTAGGTGTTTTTGTGTAAATCCCCTCCCACCCTGGCAAAAACAAAAACAAACAAACAAACAAACAAAAAACAACGATGGGAATAAAAGAAAATACTGTTGAATGGTGATGCATTGAGAAGACTGTAATCATTACAATGAAACTCGTGTAAAACCAATAGTTCTCCCATGTAAACTATCACTCAATTCACAATAAAAACTTAAAAAAAAAAAAAACCGATGAAGCACAATTTTACTATGGCACACATGAGTCAGAAACAACTTGATTGCAACTGAGTATTATTCATGAGAAAGGTGTTCTGGGTGTATCTTCAGTGGAATGAATCACTGAGGCAACACCACTGAGATCAATGGCAAGGAACACTCTTCCTAATACTAATATGAATGTGAGACACATTTATTTCACATATTGAGGTAAGAAGATAAAACTAAAGTTTGACTCTCAGTCTGATGTTCACCAAGAGCAATTCTGAGACACAAAAGTCATAGGTAGTTTCAAGAAGGGGGAAGAGAAAAGGCAGAAAACCATTTTAAAGTTTTGGCACCTGAAATTGGCAGAGCCCCATCTTGGTGTCTAAGTGAAGGGATAATTTAATGAGAAAGAGAGAGCAAGTGGGAATCCTCAGGCACTAAAAGGGAAATTTGCATTTTAAAGTGATTCCTATGGCAACAAGCACATAGCTGAAATACTTGAAGACACTACCAGACAGTTCTGTTTTATGCCCCCCTTGGGGGTCATGTGCAGAAGTAAATGTGCTTGACAACCATGAATACACTGGTTATTTATGCTAATGATGGACAAGAGTGCACAGTTTACTGCCCCTGAGAAACTGCTGAAGGAGTATCATTGGTTACCTCTCATAAAGCACAGCTGAGTAAAATAATCTGGAGACCCTGACAAAAGTTTTAGAACTTTAAAGGTATAATTTTATATATTTTTGATTTGTATTTTTCAAATAATGCTGCATCTAATAAGGAATTCAAGTAACTAACTATAATATTAAATGGTGTCAATAAAACTATGGTGTTCTTTGCAAATATCAGACACCCTATTTCTTATCTGGAATAGTTACAAGTAGGGCAGAATATCACTAAACAGTGAGCTATGCAGCTCAGAGCCATATTATGCTAAGAGCAATGTTTAAACAAACACTGTAAGTGATGTGTGTCTATATATTGTAATTACAAAGATATTGGGAACAGGGATGCGATGTTGGATTTGGAAAGAGTTTGGATATCTGCTACAATCCTAGCAGAACCATAGTCATGAAAAAATGGGGACTCAGGACTAGCATATACTTTTTTGTTATTTGGGAGAAATTGAAATCAACTTCAATATCAATCTTTGCCTCTGCTCTTTCAAGCATCATTATGCTGGTAAATGTTTAGCAATTTGTTTCCAGAAAAAAACAAAGCCCAAATTTCTTGTGATGACTGATTTTCACATTGTAATTTCCTCATCATGGTTGATGTCAAGATAGCTATTCAATGGCAATGAATGTGAAGTTAGGAAGAGATGCAATCAACTATTTTGAGGCAAAACTGGCCAGTACATGCACACCATATCCCTTTAGCCATACATGCTAGCTAAACACAAAAGGCACAAACATCTAGAAATAATAATAATATGTGCTAAGTATCCAGGTCTTAGTTAATGAAACTTTAGAGAGATGCATAAAGAGAAGAAGTTTAGGGTAGTATTATCCTAAGAATTATACCACATATTGATTGACATTATAATCCATAGTATCACTAGCTTTGGTATCCATTGTTATAATCCCTGTTGTCACCTCCACTACCTCCATGGACCTCCTATCATATCAGACCACATAGATTTCTTGGTAATGTTTATTATCAATTTTAATCATAGAATAATATAGCACTATCTTAAATTTAATATCCCTTAGAATGTTTGAATACTAATAACAAATTATTTTGAAAAATCTTTCTATATTGAATTACATTATTAGATACATTATTAGTAACTGAGGGGAATCCTTGCTATTTTTCTTTTTCGTTTCCATTAATTAATACTTAAGTCTCTAAAAAGTTATTGATATATGTCACAAATGCTATCATCACATTATACTAAAAGACCAGAAACTTTGACAAAATCTGCTACTACAAAAATACAAGCACCAATGAAAACAACAATGTATGCCTATAGTACTCACGGACACAACCACACGGTTCGAGTATTATTGCAATTTGGAAATAATGACAGCTCTAATCAGAGAAGCTGGAGTATATGCAAAAGAGCATGACATCAGGATTGGAGAAGAACTCATGAGCAACCTATGATATATAGATGATACAACCTTGCTTGCTGAAAGCAAAGAGGACTTAAATACTTAATGACGAAGATCAAATACAACAGGTTTCAGTATAGGTTGCACCTCAATGTAAAGA
>NW_006408746.1:4612869-4638819 GCF_000296735.1 Chrysochloris asiatica | reverse complement strand
TTGTCTTTCTCTGTTGAATTCATGATTTGTGTGTGTGTGTGTGTGTGTTTTGGAGGGGGGAGGGGAACTACAAAGGCAAGAAGTGACTGATTTACAAGCTTTCAAGAGGGAACCTAGATACAGAGGGCCTGGAGGAAGGTAGAATCTCCACTGAATAGTATCCAATCTGTCTAGGTGGGGCTGATGAAAGGAAATGCGGAGAGGTCTCCTGTGATACAATAGTGAATAATTGTTATCAGGACTGATTGTGAGGGTTGGAAATGTAAAAGTAGCCATTTTGTAGCAAGGAGGAGAATGATTAACTTTGCAGGCGAGGAGCAAAGGTCCCTGGGACCATCAAGGGAAAAGAGCAGAGAGCAGGACCCTACCCAGAGAAGCAGTGACACCAGAGATGGAGGCAGAAATGATGATGTGGAGAGATGGAGCAGCTGGGGACTTTAGACACAGAGAAGGAGAGGGGCTGTATTCTGATGACCGGGGTGGGGGGAGGCACAGGGTGGCAGACTTGTAGGATATACCCTTTGGTTGGTTGATGATGCATAGAGGGGATTGTAACCATGGCAATGAAATGATATATGATAGAATGAATGTAAAACTAATGTTTTCCCATGTAAACTATCACATAATTCACAATAAAGCATTAATAAAAAGAAAGAAAGAAATCAAACTACATATTGCATTAGGTAAAACTATTGCAGAAGACCTCTTTAAAGTGTTCAAGAGCAAAGACATCCGTTTTAGGACTAAGTTACTCCTGACCCAAGCCATAGTATTTTCAATAGCCTCATATACATGTGAAGGAGTCTTGGTGTGGCTCTGTATGTGCAGTAATGTGCCAGACTGAGAAGCCATTTGAACTGCAAGGTCGGGAGTTCAAACTCACTAGCTGCTCCTCTGAAACACTATACAGCATCACTATGGGTCAGAAGTGACTCAACAGCACTTAATAACAACAACATATGCATGTGAAAGTTGGACAAGGAATAAAGAAGATCTTAGAAGAATGATGCATTTAGTGTTGGGGAGAATATTAAAACTACCATGGACAACCAAAAGAAAAAAACAAATCTATTGGAAGAAGTTCTACCAGAAAGCTCCTTGGAAGCAAGAATGGCCAGATTTTATCTCTCATACTTCAGACATATTGTTTGGAGAAGGACATCACGCTTGATAATGCGGAGGGTCAGTAAAAATGAGGAAGACCCCCAGTGACATGGACTGGCACAGTGACAGCAGCAATAGAATCAAGTGTAGCAATGGCTGTGAGGCTGGTGCAGGACAGGGCAGTGTTTCGTTTTATTGTGCATAAGATCTCTGTGAGCTGGTACCAACTTGATGGAACCTACAAACAACACTGACCACAACTCATTGTTACTATGTGCTGTCAAGTCTGTTCTGACTCATAACATTCTGTATGGGGTTTCCTAGAGTGACAAGTAGTTTTAAGTTGCTAAACTTGCAGTTACCAGTACACTGCATATCCTACAGCACCACTAGCATAGCACTTGAGCCTTGTAGGTATATTGTTACATGTATTCTGGGGAGCTCTGGTAGCGTAGTGGTTATGAATTGGGCTGTTAGTGGTTATGAATTGGGCTGTGACCCACAAGGTCAGCAGTTCAAAACTACCAGCTGTTCCACAGGAGAAAGATGAGGCTTTCTGCTCCCATAAAGATTTACAGCCTAGGAAACCCTATACAGGGTCACTATTGACTCCATGGCACATAACCACCACCACCACCACCACCATATATAGAAGGAGCTCTGGTAGCGTAGTTGTTATGAAGTGGGCTGCACACCACCACCACGACCATGTATGTATGTATAGATGTTGTTGTTAAGTGTTGTTGAGTCGATTCCGACCCATAGTGACCCTGTATACGCTTTCCAAGGAGTAGCTGGTGAGCTTGAACCACTGACCTTGCAGTTCAAATGACTTTGCAGTCTGAGGCATTAGCCCACAGCGCCACACCAGGAATCCATGTATGTATGTATATATATTTGTTGTTGTTGTTATGTGTCATGGAGTCAGTTCCTATTCACAGCGACCCTGTATAGTGTTTCCGAGGCTGTAAATCTTTATGGGAGCAGAAAGCTTCATCTTTCTCCCGTAGAATAGCTAGTAGTTTCGAACTGCTTATTGTGATATTAGCAGCTGTACTCGTAACTACTACGCTACTAGAGATCTCTCTCTCTCTCTTTCGCTATATATAAAACTAAAGGGATATTTGTATAAAATATAATACATTTCTGCCAACAACTGCTCAAAATGTAATAGTGATTTTTATTTTACCCCCTCTGACAGAGTCACTGGGTGTGGTCTGCAACCCCTACATACCACTAATGATGTTGTTAGGTGCCATCAAATCAGTAGCGACCCATAGTGATCTTATGCACAACAGAACAAAACATGTTCCTGGGACAACCTCACAATTGTTTCCACACTTGAGTCCATTGATGCTGCCATTTCATCAATCCATTTCACTGGGGGTCTTCCTCTTTTTTTCTGACCCTCCACCTTACAAAATATGATTTCTTTCTCCAGCGACTGGTCCCTCCTGACAATATGTCCAAAGTATGAGAGATGAAGTTTAGTCATTCTGGCCTCCAAGGAGCACTCTGGCTGCACTTCTTCCAACATAGACCTGTTTGTACTTTTGGCAGCATACGGCACTTTGAATATTCTCCTCCAACACCATAACTCAAAAACATCAATTCTTCGGTCTTCCTTATTCACTGTCCAGATTTCACATGCATATGAGGTTATTGAAAATATCATGGCTTGGGTTAGGCACACCTTAGCCCTCAAGCTGACATTTTTGCTCTTCAATGCTTTAAAAAGGTCTTGTGTAGCACATTTGCCTAATGCAATAAGTCGTTTGATCTCCTGACTGCTTCCATGAGTGTTTATAGCTGATCCAAGAAGAATGAAGTCCTTGACAACTTCAATCTTTTCTCCATTGATAAGAATGTTGTTTATTGGTCCAGTGGTGAGGACTTTTGTTTTCTTGACATTGAGATGAATCCATACTGAAGGCTTTGCTCTTTGATCTTCATCAGTAAATGTTTTAAGTCTTCTTCACTTTCAGTAAGCTAGGTTGTATCATCTGCATATCAAATGTTGTTAATGATTCTTCATCCAATCCTGATGCCACATTTTTCTAAATATATCCCAGTTTATTGGATTATTTGTTCAGCATACAGCTTGAATAACTATGGTGATAGAATACAACCCTGTCGCACACCTTTCTTAATTTTAAACTATTCAGTGTTCCCATGCTTTGTTCAAACATCGGCCTCTTGGTCCGTGTACAGATTCCACATGAGCACAATTAAGTTGAGAAAAACACCTTTCCCATTGCAGCTGAATTAAACTCCACTACAAAATCAGGTAAAGGAACTAAGACTTTCAGCTTCTCAAAACTATTAAAGGGCCAGAGTGGTAACTTATCAGAGGTCTAAGTATTTCCCTAATGTGCTACTCAGAATGCAGTTCTGTACATAGTTGGCAACCATCAGCTTAACTATGAATGACATCCACAAATCCTTCTCCCAAGATTTATGCTGTATGAGTGATTTCTTTTAGAAAGTTCAGCATAAGGCTGATCCTTAAAGATATCCCAACTCTTTAACTTTTCTAACATGTTATAACACTCCACATAGTTCTTGATCTCAATTACCACTCCTTCCTTCCCTCTAATCCCAGGATTATGCAATAAGACTGAAATGTCTCTCAAAACTCAGGTCTGTTAAAAGAAAAGGCTCATGCAACTGGAGAGGTTGGCAAGTTCCAAATCTGTAGTTCAGAAATCATTATGGAGGAATATTCTCACCCACAGAGTCTCAGGAGCAAGGAACTGAAATCAGTAGGTCAGATGACACACTTGGGAGCTGGTGAATCAGGTGAGATGATGGGCTGAAAGTACACTGAACTAGAGGGCTGACATAATGAACCAGATGAAAGGTCCAGGGCAAGAGTGCAAGCTTTTCTAAAGCAGCCTTATAAATTGAAGTCAGACTATACCTCCAAGGGAAACTAAGGGTTGTGACTTGAGTCACACTCTGTACTGAAGTGGGGGCTTCCTTAGTCCTTAGTTCCACTGTATTCTTTGTGCCTTAGCTCCATCTTAATCTTTGTTGTTGTTGTTATGTGCTGTGGAGTCGGTTCAGACTCATAGCGACCCTGCACAGGGTTTCCGAGGCTGTTAATCTTTACGGGAGCAGAACGCCTCATCTGTCTCCAGCGGAGCACCTGGTAGTTTCGAACTGCTGACCTTGCGGTTCACAGCCCGATTCGTAACCACTATGCTACCAGAGCTCCTATCTTAATCTTGACTCGTTAGCAAATTATTTCAAACTGAGTCCATAATCAAAGGTGTAGGATTTACAATATATTACAAAATAGAGAAATTTGATGAGAAGGGTCATAATGAACTATTAGCTTCCCTTAACCTACTCCAAAAAATCCATATTTTCTCACCAAGAAAGCATAATCCCTACATTTTGTTCCTTTTTAAAAGAGTAATGTAATAAATTGAAAATAATATGAAAATTTGCCTATGCAGGCTATTTTTATTCCATTAACAGCTCTGTACATGAGTGGAAGATATTCTGAAATGATTGAGTGGTATAAGGAAGAAATCATTTGTTAATCTAGAAGAAGATACTGAAAATTTCAATAGTTGATGTTTTTTGTGTTATGTGGAATAGCAAACATAAGAATAGATTGGGAAGAGTTGCATAAATAAAGTGTCCTGGGGAAAATAATAAACAGTATTTTTCAGTTTTGTTATTGAGAATAAACACAGCAAAGCCTACACCAATTGAATTATTTCTAAGTGCTCCATTTAGAGGCATTGATTACATTCTTCAAGTTATGCAAGTATTCTCCTCTTTCTTTTCTTAGTTGTTCCTTCCTTTTCTTTTCTTAGTTGTTCCTCCCCTATTAACATAAACATAATTGCCTTAGGTTCCTACCTAATTTCCCAGTTGCTGTTTTCAATTTGCCCCCATATATAAAGTTTTTAAAAGAGCATAATTTTCAAAGCTGATTTTTTTTTTTTAACTAATTAAGCTAAATAATTGTTTGGTTTTAAGAAGACTTCAGGGGAAATGTTTGTTTTAAAGTTTAAAAATTATCTCAGAACAGTAGTTTCAGGAGCTCATTTAATCTTCACGACTCCAGGAGTCTGAAAAATAGTCAGCAGTCTTTTTCATCTTTATATCCCTAGTGTTCAAAATATATCTGTACTCAGTAGGTGCTTAAAACTAGTTTAAAAGAAGGAGATCCTATTTAAAAGAAGGATGAATGAAAGGAAGGATGGAAAGAAAAACTAAATGAAAGGATAAAACTCAAGAAGAAAAAAGAGATATGTGATTGGTTTCACTCTTCAAAAGTGAGAGTGTCGGAAAAGCAGGATGAAAAGACTGTCACAGGAAGGAAATGCCGCCTTCCTTAGACATTTATCTTAGTCCTGGATCCTATGTACCTAACCAGTTCCAACACATAGTGGTCCAATAGTAAAGAATAGACTTGTACTATACAATTTTGGAGTTCCGGTGTGGCACTGCAGTTTAATCCTGTGGACTGCAAGGTATGCTTGAATGGCAAGGTCGGCAGTACAAGCTTACCAGCGGCTCCTCAGAAACCCTATAAGGATCACAATGAGTTGAAACTGACTGATTTACACTTAACAACGACGTATAATTTCCAATACTGAAATCTTTACAAAAGCATAATACAACATCTTTTCATCTTTCTTCCACAGAGCTGCTGGTGGGTTCAAACACCAAACCTTTTGGTTAGCAGCCAAGTGATTAACCACTGTAACACCAAGGCTTCTTCTGTCTCCTAAGAACCAAAAACCAAACTAAATCCTTTGTTATTGAATTGAATCCAACTCACAGTGACCCTGTAGAACAGAGTAGAACTACCTCACAGGGTTTTGAAGACTGTGAAATTAATGAAGGTGACTGCCACATCATTCTCCCATGGTGTAGCTGGTAGTTCCAAACCACCAACCTTTGGTTAGCAACTAAGTTCATAAACATTGCTCTTTTTGGCTCCTACAAATTTTCTAAAATTAAATGAATTCTATTTGTAGCATTCACCTTATCTACTATGGCACAATATCTAATTCTCCTTGTTGTTGTTGTTATTAGATGCCAACAATTCAGGATCAACTCATAGTGACCTTATTCACAAAAGAACAAAACACTGCCCAGATCATGCACAATATTTGCTACTTTTAAGCCCAGTGTTGCTGCAACTGTGCTTATCCATCTAATTGGGGCCCTTCCACTTTTTAGCTGAAACACCACTTTACCAAGCATGATGTCCTTCTCCAGGGACTGGTCCAATCTGATAATATATCCAAAGTATGAGAGACAAAATATGGCCATCCTGGTTTCTAAGGAGCATTCTGATTGTACTTCTTCCAACACAGATTGATTTGCTCTTTTGTTACACCATGGTATCTTTAGCATTCTCATCCAAGACCATAACTCAAATGCATCAATTCTTCTACAGTCTTCTTTATTCATTTATACAACTATCATATGCATGGAAATGCCACGGCTTAGGCCAGACACATCTTAATACTCGAACTGATGCCTTTGCTCTTGAACATTTTAAATAGTTCTTATGCAGCAGATATGCCAAATGCAACAACACATAATTTGATTTCATGACTACTACTTTCATTAGTGTTGATGATAGATGCAAGCAAAATGAAGTCTTTGACAATTTCGATCTTTCCTCCATTTATCTTGATATTGTTTATTGGTCCAGAAGTGAGGATTTTTGTTTTCTTTACATTGAAGTGTAACCCATATCAATGGCTGTGGATTTGATCTTCATTAAGTATTTTATGCTGTCTTCATTTTCAGAAAACAAGTTTGTATTATCTGAATACTGCAGGTTATTAATGGCTCATCCCTGTTGCCATGTGTTTCTTTATATAGTCTAGCCTCTTGTATTATGTGCTCAACATACAGATTAAATAAGTATGGTGAAAAAACACAACCCTGGCACACACCTTTCCTAAATTTAAACCATTCACATTCCCATGTTCTGTTTGAGAAACTGCCTCTAGGTCTATGTATAGGTTTCTCAAGAACACAATTAAGTGTTCTGTAATACTCAATATTGGCAATGTTGTTCATAGTTTCTCATGATCCACACAATTGAATGCACAGGTAAACATCTTTCAGATATTCTCTGTTTTCATCCAAGATCCAGCTGATATCAGCAATGATATTCCTCATTACACATCCTTGTATAAATATGGCATGAACCTTTGGAAGTTCTTTGTCAATGTACTGTTGCAGCCATTTTTAATCATTAGCAAAATTTTAATCGCATGTGATATTAATGATATTATCTGATGATTTCCTTATTCTATTAAGTCACCTCTCTTTGGAATGGGCACAAATATGGATCTCTTCTAATGAGATAGTCAGGTAACTGTCTTCCAAATTTCTTGTCAGAATAGAAAGTGTGCCTCCAGTGCCACATCAGTTTGATGAAAGACTTCAATTTCCATTCTATCATTTCCCAGAGCCAGGTGTCTTTGCCGATGACATCAGTACACCTTGGACTTCCTCATTTAATTTAATTGGCTCTTGAGCATATGCTACCTCTTGAAATGGTTGAACATTGACCATTTCTTTTTGATATAATGTCTCCGTGTATTCCTTCTGTCTTCTTTTGATGCTTCCTACATCGTTTAATATTTTGCCAATGTTGTTGTTGTTATTAAGTACTGTGGAGTCAGTTTCAACTTATAGTGACCCTGCACAGGATTTCTAAGGTGCAATTCTTTACGGGAGCAGAAAGCCTCCTCTTTCTACCACGTAACAGCTGGTAGTTTCGAACTGCCAACCTTGATGTTAGCAGCACCATTTGTAACCACTACACTACCAGAGCTCCTTATTTTGCCCTAGAATCCTTCAGTATTGCAAATGTAGGCTTGAATTTTTTCTTCAGTTCTCTCAGCTTGAGAAATGCTGAGCATGTTCTTCCTTTTTGGTTTTCTAACTCCAGATGTTTGCACGTTTCATTATATTTGACTTTGTCTTCACGAGTTGCCTTTTGAAATTTTCTGTTCAGCTCTTTTACCTCATTTCTTTTATTTTCCTTAGCATCTCTATGCTGGAGAGCAAGTTTCAGTGTCTTTTCCTTCATTTTGGTCTTTTCTTTCTTGTCTTCTCAATGATCTTTTGCTTTCTTCCTATACGATATTCTTGATGTCATTCCACAATTCTTCTGGTCTTCAGTCATTAGTGTCTAATTCATCAAATCTGTTCTTCGGATGATCTGTAAATACAGGTGGAATATGTTCAAATTCATGATTTGGCTCTTGTGGACTTGTTTTAAATTTCTGCAGCTTCATCCTGAACTTGCATATGATGATCTGTTCCACAGTCTGCCCCTAGCCTAGTTTTAGCTAATGATATAGAGCTTTTCCACCTTCTCTTTCCAAAGATGTCATCAATTTGATTTCTATGTATTCCATCTGGTGAGATCTATGTACACAATCACCTTTTATGTTGTTTTAAAATTGTATTTTCAATGAAGAAGTCATTGGTGGTCTTGCAAAATTCTATCATGCGATCTCCAATGTCATTTCTATCACCAAGGCCATATTTTCCAAAGGGTGATCCTGATGTGACATTGTAGAATAAGTGCTGGACCTCAAATCAGTTTGAAGCACAAGGTCTGCTGTTCAAACTCACCAGTCATTCCTGGGAAACTTATACAGGGTCACTATGGATAGGAATTGGTTTGGAGAAACTTAACAACAGAACAACAAGGATCCTTCATCTTTGTTTCCATCTTTTGATGTCCAATCACAAGTAATTATCAACACATCTTGATTGTATGCTTGATCAATTTCAAACTGAAAAAGTTGGTAAAATTATTCAATTTCATCTTTAATGGCTTTAGTGATTCTAGCATAGATTTGAAAAATAGTTGTATTAACTAGTAGGCATATTAATATTATCCTATCACAGACAGGATTGTATTTCAAGATAGATCTTGAAATGTTCTTTGTGATAATGAATGAAAGACAATTCCTCTTCAATTGTAATTCTTGGCATAGTAAGCTATGTAGTTGTCAGATTCAATATGATCAATACCAGTATATTTCAGATCACAATGCCTAGGATATCAATGCTTATATGATCCATTTCATGTTTGACAGATTCCAAACTTCCTAGATTCATACTTTGCAAATTCTATGCTCAGATTATTAATGGATATTTACAGCTGTTTCCTCATTTTGAGTTGTGCCCCATCAGCAAATGAAGGTCCTGAAAGCTTTACTCCATTTGCATCACCACAGTCAGCTCTATTTTGTTAGGCAGCTCTTCCCCAGCTGTATTTTGAATGCCTTCCAGCCTGAAAGGCTCATTTTTCAGCATTATATCTGACAATATTATTGTAGTCTTCATCATGTTTCAATATTCAATACTCTGGTTTTATTTCACAGTGTTCTAATGCTCTTTATAAGATTTTCAGTGACTAAATATTCTGAAATAGGTCTGTCTCTTCTTCTTCCTAGTCTGTCTTAGTCTGGAAGCTCAGCTGAAACCTGTCCACCATGAGTGACCCTGTTGGTATTTAAAATACCAGTGGCATAGCTTACAGAATCACAGCAACAAGCAAGCCACTACATTTTGGTAAACTGACAGATGAGCGTGGCAAATTCTCCTAGTCACACTCATTTATATGGTATACTGAAAAAACTACATGTTAGACAAATTGGAGCCTAATGCACTGTCTCCATATCTTTAAATTTAACAATAACTATTAAAATATGCATAGATTTATATTCTAACTGCATATAAATTGTATGGTGTCCCAGAGTGACACAAATAATTAACGGGTCAGCTACCAACAGAATGGTTAGCACCTAGGGGTTTCTCTGAAGAAAGTCCTAGTCATCTACTTCCTGAAAACTATCCATTGAAAACCCTGAGGAGCACAGTTCTGCTTTGACTCAACTGGAATTGTCATAATTTGGAATCAACTCAACAGCATTGGGTTTGGTTTTGGTTTCATAAAACATATAGATGTTTTGTTTTGTTTTTTTTTTCTATAGAGAAAGGAGATATTGTTATAATAAAAGTATATAATAACAGTCAAATTAATGTGTAAGCAAGCTCTTGTTCTTAACTTGGTTAAATCAATGTACTCCTCACTTATTTATAACATTGACTACAATAAATTATTACAACTTCTTTGATGAAACCATTGATAAAGGAATTTTTTCCTAGTTTTTATTGAAGTGCTAGTCCATGAGAGATAGTATAGTCTCCCATCACAGTATTTTTTGTAGAGTGGCTTATTTTCCCCATTTGCATAATTTTTATTTGTTATACAGACAATAATGGCCTCTGTAGTACACTTACATTAATTATAGACTTACAGTTATTAATGGAGTATCCTGTTGTTATAGTTTATTTTACTTTGCTTTTAACTATGCAATTATCTGGGGTTAAATATTTCTCCATTAATGAGTATCCCATGACCAGAGAAAGATATGTATACTTCCATGATGAAATAACATAAGGCCTCCCAACTACTCTGTATAATGTATGCTATTTATTGATAAGCTTCCAAGACCCTCTGGAAACAAAATACATCCAAGTACAACTTTAATCATCAGAATCAACTGCCCTTCAAGCTGCAGAAACTTGTTTTCAGAAACAGAAGCTGCATTTGCCTGTTAAGGTGTAAAATGGTATTTGTTCTTTGGCTGGAAATCAGTAAAAAGCCTTTTCTTCTTTTTGTTTTGTCATTATCTGTTCTTATTCTTTCAGAAGAAAAATGATTATTGTCAGTAAGTGCTAAGTATATCAGGAAGAAGAGAATCCCTTGACAGAAAGTCCTTTTCCCAGAACAGAGAAAATATTGACTAATGCCATTTTGCGAAGAGAAGCTTTCAAAATAAGCCAGAGGAAAACACCCAAGATTCATTGGATGGGCTGCTATGAAGATAAGGCCACAAATCTGTGCCTTAAATGAATGAATCCTAGTAGTATTAGACAGCAGGCAACAGTTTTTATCAAATTATCAACTTCTATCCAAGAAGCTGGATTATATGAAGAAAAATGTGGCATCAGGATTAGAGGAAGACTCACTAACAACCTGTGATATGCAGATTATATAACTTTGTTTGATGAAAGTGAAGAGGACTTAAAATATTAACTGGTGAAGATCAAAGAGCACAGCCTTCAGTAGGGATTGCATCTCTATGTATAGAAAACAAAAATCCTCATCACCAGACCAATAAACAACATTTGTATCAACATAGAAGAGTGAAGTTGTCAAGGACTTCATTCTTCTTGGATTATCTATTAACACTCATGAAGTAGCAGTCAAAAAATCAAAGGATGTATTGAATTAGGAAAATCTGCCACAAAAGACCTTTTAAAAGCGTTGAAGAGCAAAGATGTCAGCTTGAGGACTAAGGTGTGCCTGGCCCAATCCATGGTATTTTCAATAACCTCATATGCATTTGAAAGCTGGACAGTGAATAAGGAAGACTGTAGAATAATTGATGTTTTTTGAGTCATGGTGTTGGAGGAGAATATTCAAAGTGCCATGAGCTGCCAAAAGAACCAATATATCTGTGTTGGAAGAAGCACAGTCAGAGTGCTTCTTGGAGGCCAGGATGGCCAAACTTCATCTCTCATACTTTGGACATATTGTAAAGAGGGAACCGTCACTGGGGAAGGATATTGTGTTTGGTAAGATGGAGGGTCAGAGGAAAAGAGGACTACCCCCAACAAGATGGATTGGCCAAGTGGCAGCATCAATGGGCTCAAGTGTGGCAACAATAGTGAGGTTGGCCCAGGTTGGCAGTGTTTCGTTCTGTTGTGCATAGGGTCACTATTTTAGTCAGTACCAATTTGATGGCACCTAACAACAACAACAACAATCTAATTGTTAAGGAATCCTGGTGCCATAGTAGTTTTCAAGTTGGTTTGCTAACTGCAAGGTCAGTGGTTTGATTCTACCAATCACTTCATGGGAGAAATATTAGGCTTTCTGTTCCCATGAAGATTTACTGCGTCAGAAACCCAATACAGGGTTGCAATGAGTCATAACAGACTGAGTGACACTTAACAACTTAAAAACAACTATCTTGTCAAGTAGGTTCCATATTAAGAATTCAAGAACACTATAATGATATTGTTATGTTAAATGCTGTCAAGTGGATCTGACTCATAACATCTCTACATAGGGTTTCTGCGTCAGTAAATCTTTACCAACAGAAAGTCTCATCTTTTTCTCACAGAGTGGTTTGTTGTTGTTGTTAAGTACCGTGGAGTTAGTTCCGACTCATAGTGACCCTGTACAGGGTTTCCAAGGCTGTAAATCTTTACGGGAGCAGAACGCCTCATCTTTCTCCCATGGAACCACTGGTAGTTTCGAACCGCTGACCTTGCGGTTCACAGCCCAATTCGTAACCACTACACTACCAGAGCTATAGTGGGCTTGAATTGCCAACCTTATGGTTAGCAGCTCAGTGTTTATTCTACAGAGTCATGAGATTCCCTAAAATGATGTTATTAGATTAAAATTTAGTGTATATGAAATGTCCAAATTTGGTGCTGCTTAAATATTCAGTTCATGTACATCAGTACTGGTGAAAGCACTAACTCAGGGGCCTTAAGGTGACTAGCTGTACCAGCATTAACTCTTTAGAGCTAGGTCACAGGCCTGGGAGATCCTTGATGGAGGAGGTTAGAAATGTATACTAATTTCACTATTCTATTAGTGCCTTTATTGAATATTAATCTGGCTTGTTTAATATTTGGGTATCTATTTCTTCTAATAAATATTGTTTTAGGATCATTTTGATTCCCTGAATGGTAGTTGTTGTTGTTGTTATGTGCCCTGGAGTCAGTTCTGAGTCATAGTGATCCTGTACAGGGTTTCTGAGGCTGCAAATCTTTACGGTGGCAGAAAGCCTCATCTTTATCCCACAAAACAGCTGGTAGTTTCAAACTGCTGACCTTCAGGTTGGTTCACAGCCCAATTCATAAGCGTAGTGGTTACGAATCGGGCTGCGAACCTTAAGGTCAGCGGTTCGAAACTACCAGCTGCTCCGCGGGAGAAAGATGAGGCTTTCTACTCCCGTAAAGATTTACACCCTCGGAAACCCTGTACAGGGTCGCTATGGGTCGGACCCGACTCGATGGCACTCAACAACAACAACAAATGCTATAGAACAGGAGAAAGGAAGAGTTCAGACTGTGAGGCAAGTCTACACCACCACCACCCATCCCTGCAGGTTGCTGTTGAGTACAGATTACTTCTCAGAATTTTATTTTACATTGTAAGTGGTTGGGCCTTTAAACATTAGCCTCACCCAATCACCTTATGTAAGCTGCCTCAGGCTGCCTCAAGGTGGGTGTGACCTCAAACAAGGCAGCTCCCTACCTCTAAGACAGAATCTGAAGGTGCCTGTGGACTGACTAAATGTCCTACAAGTTGGCAGCAAGACCTTGCTTTAAGGGTGATCTGGATAATGTGATTTTGTGTATACCACACTAGAGTCCTCTGCTCCTTCTGTGAGAATGAAAGATGGCTTAACAAAAGCAATAATACTTTGTAATGACAGACTGGATATAATCAAGAGCACTTATTCTGAGCTATTGTTGTGAAGCTCATATCAATTTTAAAAAAATTTCCCATCCAAATGGCTTTGATGGGAATAATAAAGCAGCTAATATTACTAAAAACTTATGTGCACCAGCCCCTCAGCTAATCACTTTTCCAGCAAAATAAAGCAGATACCATCATGAATCCCATTATATTGATGACAAATCAGAGGGGATAAATGTCAAGAACCTTGCCTACTGTCATACAACTAATAAATGCCAGACTAAGATTCAAATCCTGTCTCTTTTATAATCACTGTTGCAGTTTAATGGAAATCTTAATTGATAAATTACATATCTAATGTGTTCTCAGTTCAGTCTAGTCATAGCACATTCATTCAGTCTCTCTGGGTACTGAAATTATTCTACATTTGACATTCTTCTACTCCTTACTCCTATTCCTGTTACAAAGTATTCCTTACTTCTTAGAATTTGAAATTGTTTACACATGTTTATCATGCTTGACTCTTAGAAGTATTTATCATTGCTTCACTATCTTCTTTAAGGCAATATCCAAAAATGCATAACTTTTTCAAAAAGTATTCCTCATAGGCACCATAGGTGTAGCAACTTCAGGTTATCAAAGAGATAAAAAAGACTTGTTGTCAAAATTCCTGTTAGATAAAAGTCTCTGTTTGTATATCAAAACAGGTTGATAGGTCATTCCTACTCTGGGGAGAAAAAGATGAGGCACAAGGAGAGGGGAAGGTTGCAGGACACATAATGAAAATATACTTCAGAATCTAGGGAAGATTGAATTGGCCTGAAAAAGACATTAAGAGGACTTTAAAGTCTATCTGTATGTGTGACGTGTGTGTGCAACATGAGGTGGAAAGGGAAAATTGTAAGGAAGTGAATAGTCTCCAGAAAGCATCCACAGAAAGAATTTGGGGTTTAACTCTAAATTGAAAGAAAGAGCTGCCAGACAGGATGCTAGCCATTTGAGTAATTTCCTATGGCAGAAACGGTTGAGAGAATTTAGAGGAAAAAAAAAAAAAAAAACTAATAGCAAATTTATCTGTAGGGATGTGCTGCATTGTGATAAAATCCCAACTTATAACCCTTGATATTTTTTGTGGAGAAAAGATTTCCAATTATAATTTCATTATCCCAATTGGGTTTTGTGGAACTGCAATCCTCATTTTGGTCACTTAGTACAGAAAGGGGGTGGGGGGGAGAATTGGCAAGAATTCAGAGAAAGGACATAGAATATTAGAGTGACCAAGAGTCCTTATCAAATAAAGAAAAATGATTTTCCAAAGCTTGTGTAATGAATGGGCACTCAAAGTACTTTTACTTAAGTATAAGTATAAGAAGTTTGGAAAATCTTATAATATGGAATATTTGGGAAGAGGAAAAGAAGCATGATGGAAGGATAAGAAATAGTGGTGTAGATTGGAGATATGTGAAGTGCACAAAAAAGAAAGGGTGAATGCTCATAAAGACAATTGTACAAGAATAGAAGGATAATTGTTCTGGTTGGAGAATATGTAGAAATTAGGATAAAAAATGAATCTCAGATAGTAGACCTCCTTTATAAGCAACCATTTTGTCCTCCTCTGTTGGAGGCTTTCTGAATCATTGCTTGGTTAAGTGGAAAGTAGACTGGAGAATAGGATTCCACTCAAGGTAGTCACACTTAAGTTTCTTGACATTTTGATTGTTTGAAAAACCAATTTCAATGATATATATTTTATATCTGTACTTTACAAAGAAAACATGGTATCTCTACATTTGTAAAGTGCTGTTGAGTCAGGTCTGACTCACAGTGACCCTATATAGGGTTTCTGAGGAGTAACTGATGAGCTTGAGCTGCCAGCCTTACATTCAAATTGAATTTGCAGCCCAGCGCATTAGCCTGCAGAGCCACACCAGGTCTCCCTACATATGCCATAGTTTGTAACTGACTTTTAAAAGGGGCATATGACCTCTTGATTCCTACACCCCTTACCCAATCAATTATGTCCAGGCTGAATTTTCTACATTTAGGTGGAAATATTAAATATATGCTGATATGCTTGTATGTCCTGGTGTGGCACTGTATGATAATGCACTGGAGCACAGGTCAATTTGAAATACAAGATTGGCAGTTCAAACTCACCAGCTGCTCCTTGGAAACCCTATACATGTTTGCTGTGTATTGTAACTGACTGGACAGCACTTAACAACAGCATTAACATGCTAGTATAACTGAAAAATATAAAAGAGAATCAGTTTGTAACAATTCTTCTGTCTAATAATGTTTAAAATAAAAATCACAGCAGCTAGTCCTTCTATAGATAGAATATTTGATCCAGTGCTTGGAATTTGGGATCAACAGCAACAAAGGTAGACTTTGCCCTCCCATCTTTTATTAGTTTATGGACACTTGAAACTTGTCAGATATAAGTGAACCTTGTTTTAACTAGTAAGGAAAATCTTCTGAAAAGTCACTGGACATCCATACTCCTTTGATGGCAGAACTCCAGTGTTATTTAGAAACTAGCTTCCTGTTTGTTATCAAATTGACTGCATCCTTCAGAAGAAGAATCTCAATATCATCAGTGATGGACTGTAATGAACTGTGGAACATACCATCAATTACTCATATGCAATATCTGGCTGAAGCTGAAGAAAACTAAACTAGTACATTTGAGATTGTTGTGGCATCACAAGTCAGAAAGAACTCAACTTGAAATCTTAAAGAGCAAAGTTTATTGCCAGCAGCCAGAGTGTAAGCTAAAGCCCAAATCACTCTGACCCGAAAGTCAGGAGGGGAACAGGGTTTTATACAAAAACACAGTGGTTAAAACAGACTTGTCTTGTTAGCTAAGGTGGAATATTCCAGCAGACCCTTATCCTGTAAGTGGGAGTAAACCCACAAATAACCCTTATCTTGTTTGCATGGATGGGCTAAGTTTTTATCCTGTTTGTTCAGGTGTCCTTGGGGTTTTTCTGTAAGAAGTTTATTTATTATTTTTCCATAGGGTGTGTGGGGGGGGGGAGGGGGGCGGCAGAAGGGGAGGCATGGCGAGACGGGCCTGAAAGGACTTAGAGGATACCTAGTTTAAATGGGGGCTGTTAGTCATGCTATAACATTTCCCCTTATAGTTGTACATTAGCTTAAACATTGAATAATTTACACCGTTCTCCTGTTCTAGGCATTTATATGGCTGTGAGAGGACAAGTAGTGTAATAGATTCTATTCAGGACTTCTGGATGCCCTCCCAAATGGAAAAATAAATCAGATATATTTATTACACTCTGAGCTAAATAGACCCAAATGTTTTCATCCCATTGAAAGGAATAATGGCTTCTGAGAATCCCATTGTGTCCAAGTTTTGAGTTCGGCTAATTTGACAGCTGATGGGGTACCTAGAGGGCCTTCCCAGGGTCCGGTGCACCTTTTTTTTTTTTTTTTTTCTAACTGGTTTTCAGGTCTGTCCCTCATGTTCTGAGCAGAATACGATCTCCAGGCTGGAAGGGGTTAGGTTACCTGTAGGGAAGGAAGCAGACCTGGGAAAAACAATTTTACAAATAATAGAAATTGTGTGTGGTAGAGGTGTTGCCAATACTACTGTACCTTTAAATCTTGGCTGAGGTCAGGTAGAAGGTTGAAGGGAGTTGCCTGGGAAGATTTACTGTATACAACTTTATAAAGGCTTAATTTAAGCCCACTTCTGGGGGCTATTCGAAACAGGGCTTAGGTAACACCTGGTCCAATTGTAGATAAATTTCCTGACAGTTTTGTCATTTCTTTCTCTTGAGAGTATGGTTCATTTTCTTGAACCTCCATGTCAAATGCAATCCCCATTTTATCTGTAGGTGTTTGCTGCTCTGTTGTCACTTTGGACACTCTGGAAGTCCAAACTTGGAGGTAATCTCCTTCAAGAGAATTTTCACTATTTCTGAAGTTCTTAGCTCTGGTTGGGGAAAAACTTCTACTCAACTAGAAAAGGTGTCTACAAAAACAAAATTAGCAAATATTTAATTACCTTGATGGGGGCATCTGCATGAAATCAACCTTTTAATTTTCAGGGGGTCATTTATCTTGATATTGATGCAGGACAGCCTGTTTTGGGATTGTTCTTGAGGCATGTAACAGTTAGAGCTAATATCCTGAAAGATTATTTTTGAAAATGTCTTCCCTAGAGCCAGGGCCTAATGAACCAAGTCAGGGCCTCTTTCCTGTAGTGGGTCATTTCATGGACTCATTTAAGAAGAACAAGGGATAGTTTTCACAGGATAAGAACCATCCTATTAAAAAGCCATTTACTTTTTAGCTTTCACCTTCTCAGAACTAGAACAATTCCGTTGGCATCTACTTTTCATCCTTTAACCTCTCTCTCAAATCCTTCTCCCTCAGTTCTACTCAAGTCCTCTGGGTACACATTCAGTTTTTCTTGCCAACATTTCTAATGTCCTCGTCAGTGTAATCATCAGCTTTTTAAGCTGAGATCCCTGGCAGGAGGGCTATTGCCTCTACCTGGTCTTGTAAGATTGCTATTACACACCCTGCTATCCAAGTCCCTTTTTCCAAGTAACTACTTCTGTTCACGAATAACATCTAGTCCACCAGATATAGTCAAACAGGTCAGGTTTGCTGAAGAAGAATTGGTCAATGATTTCTATACAATCATGGTTCAGCCCTCCAGTTGCCACATCAGGGAGGAGGATGGCAGGTTTAGTCGCCCCATAATTCACCGGGTAATATTCAGATTGTCCAGTAAAATAACCTGATATTGCCTATCCATCCTGTTGTGAGCCATAGGCTTCCTTTTTTTTGTAGCACAAAGACGACTTAATGGGGACAGGGACGAGTTGGCCAAAGTGAATTTCTCGGCCTCTTTCCTGAGAGGATATTGTTTTGTTAGTTTGTTTGTTTTGTGGGATGGTCAGTTTCCAGGTTTTAATCAGACCTCAACAGGGGATGCTTGGTGGCTCTCCCCAGTGTTCCACTAGTCCACACGAAGGGTTTACACCTGGTTATTGATTGTCTCAGGCCGATGTGACTGGTTTCCTGAGTTTGAATCAGTAATTGCCAGGCATGTTCATGAGGAACCTCCATCTGTAGAATTTTGGTTTCAGGAAGTTGTTTGAACATGTAACTATGGAAGCAGGTCCTGGCACAGTAAGGGAAGTTGTTGTTGTTGTTATGTGCCGTGAAGTTGGTTCCGACTCATAGCGACTCTGTACAGGGTTTCCGAGGCTGTAAATCTTTACGGGAGCAGAAAGCCTCATCTTTCTCCCATGGAACAGCTGGCAGTTTCAAACGGTTGACCTTTCTGGTTCGCAGCCCGATTCGTAACCACTACGCTACAGTTATTATTATTATATTTCCCAATGAAGCAGTCTAGAGGTTTAAGGAAGCGCTGATCTTCCGGCCTCCCTGAGATCTCAGTCACCATTACTGAACAAAATGATAACAGTCTGTCCCCCGTAGTTATTTTTAGCTGAGGTCCTGGGGGTCAGGACAATTGGGGTGGCAGAGGTTGATGCAAAATCATGCTGGGTCTCCTTACCCCCTGACACCATTAGTTTTCTATAGACAATGAAGCTTGTTCAACTATCTGTTGAGTTGGATTGGCTTTTTCTACCCGATCCTCCCCTGAGAATTTGGCATTTATTTTTCCCGTCTCCAGGTTTTTGCAATAGTACATCAGTCCTTTTTAAGCTTCTCTTTCCTTTTAGGGGTCCACCCTGGGGTCCCACAAGCTTACCTCTAGTGGTCTTTTAGGGAGACAGTTACCACCTGAGACTTCTGCTCTCAGCTGTTAAATACCTCGAATGTGATGTTCACCAGCTGGGATGGATTCATGTCAATTGCCCTGTTGAATTTCTGCTATTTAATTCTAATATCCAGGGTGCTTTGGGAGATCAAAGTCCTGTTAGTCATTTCGGTATTTTCTGAGTTCTTAGAATCAAACTCTGTACTTACAGTAAGCCTCGTAGATTCATTTAAAGAATTCAGAGGGGTCCTCAGTTGGCTTCTGCTGAACTGCCCATACCATGTTCAAGTTCTTTGGTTTAAGAACTCCCCTTTTCAGACCTCTGAGAATGTACTTTATATAGTGCTCTAGTTGTGGCAGGTCCATTTAGATTTCAATTTGTGTTAGCTAGAGGAATTGCCTTGACTAGGTCAAGGGTCCTGTCCAGGTTTTTCTTTTCTTTTTTTCTTCTCCATGGATGAGTGCTATTTTGTCCCATGCCTTATCTCACACCAGCCTTTTTAGTTGCAGTTCTGGAGCATTGTCAACAGAGCCTGAATATCTGCCCAATTACAATGATGGATAGCAAAATAGTGGTTATTAAATTTGTTGTTTTGGTTGAGTCATCCTGGTGTGGTACTGGGGGTCAGTGTGCTGGACCACCAAGTCAGTCCAAACCGCAAGGTCAGCAGTTCAAGCTCACCAGTCACTCCTTGGAAAACTTACACAGGGTCACCATGAATTAAAACCAATCCAACAGCACTGAACAATAACATCTAAATAAGAAGGATTTGAATTTTTCCTATTTAACAAGCCCAAGATAGAGAAAGAAGTATGTGTCCAGTAATATCCTGCAAATTGCACTTCTGTATTCAATTTTACCAGTATCTGTAGAGGGGGTATTGCCTTGTAGAGAAATCACTTCTAAACTGCTTTCCTCAGTGGCTGAATATGACCAGGCAGGTTCACTAGGTCAAGTTATACTTTTCTGTAATTGAAGCTGCTGGTGTATTAGGAGTTGTAATAAGACAATGTAACAACCAAAAGCTATATTTCAAAAAAGTAATCATTCATCTCTTTGTATATTCATGTACGGGTCTGCTTAGAACTGTTTTTACCTAATACTCATCTGTATTTATTTTTCCTCTGCATGGCTTTTATAACTTTCTGCATTTTATATTTTTCTGCATTTCTATTGCCATATCCTGGTCATCTATTTATATGCAGCAGTTAGCAAAATTGAACTTCTCACATACCCCTCCTCCTTCCACAGCCAATAAGTAGTCTAGGGCTAATCTATTTTGATCGATGGCATTTTGCATCTGGGTCTATTGTCATGCAAGAAGGGTTAGGGCCACGCCAGGTCCATTGGTTATAGATTCAGTTACCTAGGAGGGTGCGCTCACATTTATAGCAACTATAGGAGCTCTGGTAGCGTAGTGGTTATGAATCGGGCTGCAAACCTTAAGGTCAGCGGTTCGAAACTACCAGACACTCAGTGGGAGAAAGATGAGGCTTTCTACTCCCGTAAAGATTTACACCCTGGGAAACCCTGTACAGGGTCGCTATGGGTTGGAACCAACTCGACGGCACTTAACAACAACAACATAGAAGAGTAGTGTGGTTACTGTTTGGCCCACCTTGGTGGTGTGGGTGTGTAGATTACACAGATTTCTCCCTTTCTCACAACCCAAAGTCTAATTAAAATGAGTCCCACAGAGGATATCCTCATGTTTCAACCATGTGTAGATCAGCCAGCACCCGGTTTCTGGCTGAAGCAGGGCAGGTTGTACTTCTCAATGTTACCTTGTAAGTGTTGGTAAGGCCTGGGGCTTTTCAGTAAAGCTGGGTTCTGACCTTTCAATTATATAAGTAGTGGGAAGAGAAGGGGGTGTAAACCAGGAATGGGCGGTTTTGGAGTAGCAGATGGGGGTGTATTTCAGAGGCCTGGTGCTAGCACAGGCGATGTGTGAGGAGTGAAGTAGGAGAGGTTGGGGAAGGGGGAGGAGGCGAATAGGATCTGAGGCCTGAGCAGGAGAAAAGGGGGCTGGAAGGGGAGCAAGAGGGTTGTTAGGAAGGTGATTATAAGGTGGGGGCATGGAGGCATCAACGGCAGAGTCCCCTGGATCTTGGAGGACTGCGGAGGTGGAGGGGAGTTCGGGTAGTGGTAACGGGAGGCACCACGTAACGAGAAAGACAGAAGCTTATGAGACTGTTTGTTCCTGAGGGTGCATTGGTGGACCCAGGGAGGGAGAGTCTTAGCGATTTGGAGCCAAGAAACTGGTCCGAGTGGCCCAGTTTTCCAATGATAACTTCATATACAGCAACAACATGGCGGGAGGTCCAGGGTCCCAGGGTCTGGCCAGTTAACTTGAAAGGAGGGTCGTTTAATTTGACAAAGAGTTCAGAGCCTACCAGGTGTCATGGAGTCATCATAATCTCCAAAGAAGCCTTGGAAAACTTTTTAAACATGCAGTCAAGGACAGTGCCTCGATACTGAGACTGGCCCACGGCAAGGGGTAAGGGAATGGGAGGAAAACTATAAGAGGAGACAAAAGACAGAGTAATAAAAATTTACTTCATCTGAAGTTAGAAAACCAAAAGGGAGGAAAATGTTCGACATTTCTCAAGCTGAAATAACTGAAGAAAATATTAAAGTCTTGACTTAAAATATTAAAGCATTCTATGGGGAAAATATTGAATGATGTAGAAACAATCAAACAAAAATTAAAGGTATACACAGAGTAACTGTATCAAAAAGAAACAATCAATGTTTAAACACTTTAAGAGATATCATATGATTAAGAGCCAATGTTACTGAAGGAAGAAGTCCAAACTGTACTGAAAGCATTGGTGAAAAATAATACTCCAGTAATTGATGAAATACAAATTGAAATCTTCCAACAAAATGATGGAAATGGAGGTGCTCATTACTATGCCAAGAAATTTGGAGGAGCTGGCAAACTGATATGAAGAGATCCAAATTTGTGATCATTCCAAAGAGAGATGACCCAATGGAATGCGGAAGTCATTGAACAGTAGCATTAATATCACATGCAAGTAAAATTTTGCTGAAGGTAATTTAAAAATAGATGTAACACAGGTCTGGAAAAAGGAGACAGGGATAATATTCTTAGGATTCAATAGTGAGTAATTGCTATCATGGTTAATTGTGACTCTCTCAACAGTAAAGGTAGAAGTTTTGTAACAAAAACCAGGGAGTAGTTAATCTTACAGTCCAGAAACAGAGGACCATCAAGGGAGAAGAGAAGAGCACAAGCAGAATGTGGGACTCTACCAGAGAACCAGTGACACTAGCGATGGAGGTAGAGTTGCGGACATGGGCAGAGAAAGTTTCTGAGGACTCTGGACTTATGGAAAGAAAAAGACTGTGTGCTGGCAGCTAGGAGGTAGGCTTGAAGAATGTGCCCTTTGGTTGTTTAAATTATTATATATTTCTGAGTGTTTTGCATACATCTCCCATACAAAAAAAAGAAAAACAAAACAAAACAAGAAAAACAGAGGGAGTAGAGGAAAATACTATTGTATTGTTGTGCCCAGAATTCGGGATCCCCAAAGACCACCCGAGGATCTGACACTGATGCAAGTACACAAGGGTTGTTTATTCAGGCTGCAGCCAGGTCTCTACCCACACCCGAAGCAGTGGATTAGGGATCTAGAGCCCTGAGCCCTTTGTTTGCAGGGTTTTTATAGAGTTTACAAACAGGTTCGGGGGTCTTTCACTTAACTTCTCTAGGATTGGTTTACATTTGGTAAGGTATGGGGCAACACAAATTGATTGGCCATTACCTATAGCTTAATTAGGGTAAGGAAGGCATTCATTATCTAGCCTTGGGTTTGTCAAGAATGTTTATCTCTTTTTTTATGGCTCGAGAGGAAGAGGGTCATCTCCGTCTGGTACTAACTGACCAGGCACATTCCTGAGACAGGGAGATGTGCTCTAGCCTAGGTAGAAAATGGAGTTTTCTTCTTTAGGTCCCACATTCCCCCCTTTACAAGAAGCTCTTAAAAGGCCCAATCATTGGACTTGAGGCTGTCAGTTCAATCTTCTGCCAAGCTTTCTGTATCCGGCTGGTACTGAGACCTGAGTACCATTATTTGTACCACGTTTATGCGCTCTTTGATGAATGAGACTAACCTGTTAAGTATGCAAGGCCCAATGGTCAGGAGTAGCAGGAGAATAGCAAGGGCCCTATTAGAGTAGAGATCAAAGTGGTGACCCACGGGGAGAAGTTGAACCACGATTTGAACCACCCTTGAGCTTGCTGTCATTCACGCTTACGCTTGGCTAGACTTTCTCTAACTTTGGCCATAGTCCCTTTAATGACTCCTGAATGATCTATGTAAAAACAACATTCTTCATTTAGGGCTACACAGAGCCCTCCTTGTTGTAAAAATAATAATTCGAGCCCTCTTCTGTTCTGCAGGACTACTTCTGACAGTGAGGTTAGTGATTCTTGGAGGTAGAGATAGAATTCTCTATCCTTTCTATATCTAAATCTATTGCTGTTCTAAGGCTTTGATATTGCTGCCCCTGCAGGATCAAAGAGTCGCTCCTGTCGCTGTTCCCGCTGCCCCTAGTCCTAACAGGAGTGAGAATGTTATTGCTGTAGCTGGTTCTCGTTTCTCTCTGGCTGGGCTATCCCACCACTAATTTGAAAGGTCTATATTTTCATGGTATATCAACCTCGGTATTAGCTGTATTAATACACAAAAATCTTTGGTTGTAACAAGGACTTGAGTATGTACACAAGAGGTCAGTCCCACCACCCATTTGCCGGGGGCAAACATAGGTGTTTGTTCCGGCCGGCTGGATAGTGCTGCAGAGGTGACGGTGGGTTTTTGGGATGGTCCCTATACATAGGCCTTGTCCGAACACTGACTGCAGGGTCAATTTGTTTTTCTGAACTGGTGGACATCTGGAGGAGTTGACACTGGTGGTTATGGTGGCGTTAAAGGCAATTCCCTCATAATAGGGAGGCTTCGCGTCATAACACAGCCAGTATGATTCAGTCAAATTTGGGCTAGAGGCGTTCAGAACTAGGTATGTTTCATTAATTAACCGCAGTAGCGGGTCTTCTAGGGTATTGGGCTTGTAGGAAACTGTTATCTCTTTACTCTCTGTTTTAGTGCTCACGGTTACTAATCTCGGTATTCCTTGTGGCGGCTTCAGTGGATTGAGAATTTTATTGGGCCCTATAGATGTTCTTAGGGTTTTTACTATCTGCCTTAACGTGAATATTACCCTGTGGTCACGTTCAATTTTATAAACATGTATTCCCCACACTCTGCCTTTTGTCCATTCGGTCCACTGCTTGCCTTTTTCTGTAAGCCGAATGACTATTGGATTACACTTATATTGCTTGCAAGGTCCATCCCCACACCAGGTACCCCATGAAATGAATCCTCCCCTGTTAGGGAGTCCCACTGCTTGCCGATTCCAACACTCTCCATTAACTAATCCTTTGCCTGAATAATTTCTCTTTACAGTTATCAAGTCCCATGTCGAGAAGAGTTTCCAATATGTGTCTCCGGTTGTTTCGCAACCCCAAGATGCACAAAAGAAATGCTCTGGTCCTCTGCACTTATAAGCCTGAGCCTTACTCCTCCCGTCCTGGGGGCACAGATAGATGGGGAGTGTCCTCAGTACTGCTCTGAGGGAGGGATGCCCACGTCTAGCTCCAGACCCTATTCCTACGCTCGAGCAGCGTCTACTGCAGTCAATTTTCCCATTACATTCAGGTACTCCCCCAAGGCCGGGTTCAAACATTGGCACATCCCATGATCCCGCAGCTAGCTGACATAAATCAACTATTATATCAGGCCACCAAGTGTTAGGGGTCGCTTGCTTAGACACTGACGCAACTACTTCTCCCGCATGGGAGAGAACCTACCAGGTCAGCTGCTGGGGTAAGTGAGGGGATCCTTGGGTCCATGGGATGAGGGTTAATAGGATCAGGGTTACAATCACAGTCAAGTTCTGGGTGTTTCTCTTAGATCTCATCCTGGGAGGGTCATGGTGGGCTTGGGCTTTTATTCTAGGGAGGCTGAAGATGACCCAGAGGGCTGAGCTAGCCGGCAAGCTTTGTGGATATGAAGTTTTAAAAGGTTGTCTCGGCCTCCGGATATTTCCCATCATTGCGCGCCCTCTTGTGGTGTCGGTGGGTCAGCTGGTGGAACGTGTGTGTGGTATACCCATGCAGTGACACTGCCAACTTTGAGGGTGGTGGGAGTGGTCAAGATCACCACAAAAGGTCCCTTCCAACGCGATTCAAAGTCTCCTTGCCGGTGCCTCCGGATGTAGTTCCAGTCTCCGGGGTGATAGGGATGGGGCTCTTGGGGCGGGCCTGTCTCATACAGCACTCTCAACTGCGGCCAGACACTGCAATGCACCTGCTGGATACTTTTCAGGGAAAGGAGCAACTTTTGGTCATCAAATTCAATCAGTACTTCTGACCGGAGGTTCAGAATGATGGGTGGGGGACATGATCTCAAATGGGGTCAATTTTAGCTTGTATGGTGTGTTATGCATTCTATAGAGGGCGAAAGGAAGGAGAGTCACTCA
>NW_006408746.1:4606782-4612479 GCF_000296735.1 Chrysochloris asiatica | reverse complement strand
GTCTCCTCTTGTCCTGCAGCCTGGGTTAGCTTTAGTTTTAACTGCGTTGGTGAGCTGGCATGCTTTACAGGCAGCAACAATGTGTTCAATCTTGGAGTTAGTGTTTCAAATTTTGATCTTTGCTTCTCTTAGGAGGTCTTGCATTTTACGAGTACCCACGTGAGTTGACCAGTGCATTTTCCTGAGAATGCACTCTCCTAAAGCGTCAGGCACTATTAATTTATCATCTGATGTTTTCCACCATTTTCCTATGAGGTGTATCATAGGCAGAAGTCTGATCCAGTCTAGGTCCGCCTCAGTATATGGCGGGTCCTCTGGCAGGGTGGCATCTTCTGGGTCTGGCAATTGAGTTACTAGGGCCTTGCCAGCTTTAAAGCAACTTCTCTGGCAGTCTGGTCAGCCAAGTTGCTGCCTCTGGCAATGGGTGTATTCTCTTTCTGATGCCCAGGGCAGTGGATGATATCTAACTTCTTGGGTAACCAGAGGGCTTTTAATAGGGCCAGGATCTCTTCTTTGTTTTTAATGGTTTTGTCTTCTGTTGTCAGCAGCCCTCTTTCCCTATATATAGCTCCATGAAAATGTGCTGTGGCAAAAGCATACCTGCTGTCTGAGTACACATTCAGCTTTCAACCTTCTCCTAGAGTCAATGCCTTGGTTAATGCTATGAGCTCTGCTCACTGAGTAGAAGTCCTAGTGGGCAGAGCTTCAGCCCATATTACTTCGGTTTCCATGACCACAGCTGCCCCGGCATACCTGTTTCCTTCCCAGACGAAACTACTTCTGTTGGTAAACAAGGTGTCCTCTGTGTCTGGCCATGGTTGATCTCTTAAGTCTGCTCGAATGCCATGCACTTGGGCTAAGATGTCTGAACAGTCATGGAGCGGAGCATCCAGGTCTGGGTCAGGCAACAGTGTAGCAGGGTTTAAAGCTGCTGGTGTCTGAAAGATAAGTTGAGAGGGGTTCAAAAGCAGACTCTGGTAGTGGGTTAGGCGAGCATTGCTGAGCCAGCGGTCTGGGGGTTGTTTCAGGACTCCCTCGACTGTGTGAGGGGTTATTATATATAATTCTTGGCCTAGTGTCAACTTGTCAGTGTCTTTGACCATCAGGGCAACTGCCACAATCATTCTTAGGCACAGAGGCCATACTGCGGCAACTGGATCAAGTTTCTTAGACAAGTAAGCCACTGGGTGGCACCACGGGCCGATGTATTGGACCAGGACACCTTTGGCAATGCCCTTCTTTTTGTCTATGTAGAGGTGGAAGGGCTCAGTAACATCAGGTAGTCCCAGAGCTGGTGATTCTAACAGGGCAACTTTAATTCACTCAAAAGATCTTTGTAGCATTTCTGTCCACTGAAAAACCTGGGTGTCTTTTGTTGCTTCATACAGAGGTCGGGCTAACTCTGCAAAACCAGGTATCCACAGGCGGCAGAAGCCAGCTGACTCTAGAAATTCCCTGACTTTACGGGGAGGGTCTGGTGTCGGGATTCTAAGAACTGTCTTTTTCCTGGCATCAGATAGCCACCTCTGGCCTTCTTTCAGCACATACCCCAAGTAGCTTACCTCGGGTTTGCAGATCTGGTCTTTCTTGGCAGAAGCTCGGTACCCCAGTTCTGTGAGAGTGGTGAGGAGGTCTTTGGTACCTCTCATGCAGGCATCTCGAGTTTCAGCTGCTATAAGGAGATAATCTACATACTGCAACAGAGTTAAGTGAGGGTTCTGAAGGCGAAACTCACCCAGGTCGTCTTGTAGGGCCTCATTAAAAATCGTTGAGGAGGACTTTAGCCCTTGAGGCAATCGAGTCCAAGTTAGCTGACTATTTATGCCTCGTTCCGGGTCACTCCATTCAAATGCAAAGATGTGTTGGCTTTGGGGGGCTAATGGCAGACTGAAGAATGCATCTTTTAAATCTAGGACCGTATACCACTGATGGTTTGGGGGTAATGAGCTTAGGAGGGTTTAGGGGTTGGGTACCGTGTGGTGAATTTCTATGACTCTCTTGTTCACTTCACGGATATACTGCACGGGCCGGTAATCAGTGGAGTGTGGTTTGCGTACTGGCAACAGGGGGTGTTCCAGGATGACTGACACAGCTACAAAATTCCCTGGTCAAGTAGCCTTCTGATGTGTGGAGTCACTCTTTTGCGGGTGTCTAGGGGCATGGGATACTGGCAGACTTGTACAGGGTCGACTCCAGGCTTTAGCTCAATGATCACTGGGACTCTATGTTTGGCCAGGCCTACACTCCCCGTCTCAGCCCAGGCCTTAGGGAATGTTGCTAGCCACCAGTCAATGTCTGGGTTTGGCTGTCTTGGTTCCTGGTGTAGCCGATACTCATCCTCAAGGCTTACAGTTAACACCTGGATGGACTCTCCCCCTTTATCCAGGACTTCTGTTCTTTCGGGATAGAAGTGAATCTGTGCCCCTATCTTGGTGAGCAGGTCCCTCCCAAGTAGGGGGTATGGGCAGTTGGGTATGACTATGAATCAGTGGAATACTCGGTCCACACTTTAATCTACTGTTCTTCAAGTAGTCCATGAGTACTGTTTCATCCTGGTGGCCCCTTGGACCCAGGAGGTTTTGTTAGTCATTTGGCCGTGTGGCACTAACAGAACAGAGTGTTGAGCCCCCGTATCCACTAGGAACTCAACAGGCTTCCCCTCCACCTTCAGAGTTACCCTGGGTTCGGGGAGGGGCACCGAACCCCGCCCCCTCTAGTCACTCAGATCATCAACCGCCAGGATGGGAGCCTTTGATTTATTTCCTGGTCTTTTCTTGGGACACTCTTTGGCCCAATGACCATCTTTTTTACAGTAAGCACATTGATTTTTCCCTAGCCAGGCTCTCTCTCTCTGCTTCCCTTTACCTCTTTTATCTCCTGCAATCCTCCTCAATTGTCGTTCACGTTCACTCGGCTCCCCTGCAGTGGAGGCTAGTAAAATCTAAGCAAGGTTCCTAGTATGATGGCAGACTTCGCCTGCTTCTCTTCAGTTTCCTGGTGATTGTACACTCTCTCAGCTACTATTACTAAATCTTGGATACTTTTCTCTCCTAGCCTGTCTACCTTCTGTAACTTCCTTCTGATGTTGGGAGCTGCTTGATTAACAAAATGCATTATAACCGCTGCCTTGGTTTCGGTAGCTTCAGGATCCATAGGAGTGTACCTACGGAAGGCTTCCTGAATTCTCTCTAAAAAATGCGGCGGGGCTCTCATCTGGCTTTTTCTGTACATTCCCTACCTTGGCCAAATTGGTGGGCTTTCTAGCAGCCACTTTAAGACCTCCCAACAGAGCCTGGCGGTAAACTCGGAGCCTCTCCCTACCTTCCGTTAGGTTAAAATCCCAGTCTGGTCTAGACAACGGGAAAGAGGTATTCATGATGTCAGCATTTGTGGTGGGTTGCCCATTGTCACCAGGAACTAACTTTCTGGCCTCTGTCTGGATTCTCTATCGCTCCTCTGTAGTGAATAAAATTTGGAGCAGTTGCTGACAGTCATCCCAGGTGGGCTGATGGGTGAATAAAATGGTTTCTAACAGGTTAATAAGAACCCTAGGGTTATCTGAAAACTTGGCGTGTTGGGATTGCCAATTGTACAGATCGCTAGTGGCAAAGGGCCAGTAGTGATGGGGTTGGTTGCCTTGTGCATCTGGGGGTCCCGTGGCTCTTAATGGGAGGACAGTAGAGTCAGCCGGCCCTGCTGGAAATGCTGCTTGCCGGTTTCAAGTATTGAGGGTGGGCCCCCCACAATGGGGCGGTCGGGAACTGGTAGGTCCGCCCTCTCTCCTGCCTGTGCCGGGCCCTCAGCCACCACTTAACGTTGTACAGGAGCAGAAGGGGTCTGGGCTTGGTAAGGAGGGGGGAAAATGAGCTCTTCCGCAGTACTGTCCTGCAGAACTGGGTAGAGCGGTGCCGTGGGCTTACTGTCTATCTGTTTTAGTTCGTTAGCTTCTTTAGGAGGTTTCTCTCTCTGTTTTGCTTCGCTAGCTTCTTTAGGAGGTTTCTCTTTCTCCTTCCCTTTCTCACATGCCGCCAACACTACAGTCGGTAACTGCGGCCTCTGCAGAAGCAGAAAGGGCTTTACCCATGGGGGGGGGGGGCGCTGCAAATCAGGTTTTCTCAGGCAACAATGTAAGGAATTTGATCTGGGTGCTCTGTTGGCGGGCGGAGAACTGTCTCGAACTCTCTGAGTGGTTTGTAAGTCAAAGGTGCCCTCTGGTGGCCATCCCACATTAAAGGTGGGCCACTCGGAATTGCAGAAAGTCGCGAGTCTGCCTTTCTTGATGCCAACGCTAAGATTTTGGGCGCACTTTTTCACTTCTCCGAAATGATGGGTCACAAGGAACAATGGGGTAGTCACTGCTTGTCCCATAGCGTCAGTCAGTTATTAATAGCACGCACACACGATAGATCACTAGTCTCAGTGATAGCAAAGATATCTCTGAAGGTTTAGCTGTTTATGTGAGTTATAGTGCCGGTGTATAAAACCCACCGAGGAATAGGTCTCAGAAGGGGCTGGGGCCCAGTCCTATGCAAGGCCGAAATGCTGCACTAGGTTCTTGTAGTAAGCTCAGCATCCACCATTCAGGGGACAAGAACTGGAGAGCAAGGGAAGATACTGCAGATCAGTGTGGTTAGAGGCACAGCACGGCCAGATAGGAGAAAGTGCTGAGTAAGTAAAAGAGAGAGACAGTCTATGACAGAGAATCCAGTCTTCAGGGGCGGTCACCGACAGTCCAACACTCAAGACGAGGGCTAGGGGTAGATATACAAGGTTGACCAGGACATGCATAGACCACGAGGGGGACATAGAGTCGGGTTTGAATGACGAACAGGGGATCCACACAGGCGCTTCTCTGGCCATGCCTCCGAAGAGGTATTGCAACTCTCTCCTAGCTAAGGAGCAGTCATACAAACCCAGGCCCAGGTCACCGCTATTGAAGCGATGAGTCACCGTTATGCCATATGAGAGAGTCGTGGAACTGCAGATAAAAGCCCAATCAGGCACCATAGCTGGGAGGGGCCGTGGTGCCGCCCAGACCGAGCTCAGCAGGCTACACCCAGTTACATTCACACCGCAATCACACAATCACTCACTCGACACTAGAGACAGGCAAGGATTGAGATCTGACAGCACTCAGCCAACCTGGAGGCAGAGTTTAAAAAAAAAAAAACAAAAAAAACCACATAAGACGGCAATCTCACACTGCGCCGGTGGGAGTGACCCGTCTCGTCTTTCAGATGCACAGCTACACCTGGGGGCACCCCGCCCCCCACTGTAAGAGAGTCCGGAACGTCTCCCAAGACTCCCTGCCGGTAGTCTTAAGGCTCATCCGCCTAGGCTGTCCTCCAGCTTCAGACTGAAACTTGAGCACACAGAACAAAAGACAGACTAAGTAGCCACACACAGACACAGACTTACCGGCCGGTTGTAACCCTCCGGTCTTAGCGGTCCTTCAGGGGTATTGGGGATCCCAGATGAGCCCCCAGCTGTTGTGCCCAGAATTTGGGGTCCCCAAAGACCACCTGAGGATCTGACACTGATGCAAGTACACAAGGGTTGTTTATTCAGGCTCGAGCTAGGTCTCTATCCACACCCGACGCAGCGGATTAGGTATAAAGCCCCTGGCCCTTTGTCTGCAGGGTTTTTATAGAGTTTACAAATAGGTTCTGGGGTCTTTCACTTAACTTCTCTAGGATT
>NW_006408746.1:4604323-4605877 GCF_000296735.1 Chrysochloris asiatica | reverse complement strand
CAACTATAATTGTAGAAGATATGTAACTAAAAGGGGGAAGTCATTAATCTTTCATATCAGGAATGGAGGACTCAGGACCATAAAAAAGGAAGAGCATGAGTGGAGATTTTACGCAGAAAAGTGGCGAAGCTAAGATTGTGGTAGAGGCAATGATGTAGAGAGATAGAGCAGCTGTCTACTGTAGGCCCATAGACTGAGAAAGGCTGTGTATCTGTGGGCAGTAGACTGGCTTTCAAAGTGTGCCCTTTGGACATTTAAAAGCATATATATTTTTTCTTTGAAAAAAAAATACAGATGCAGCAGTACATCAACAGAGAACTGCCAGAAATTCTAGCTGGATTCAGAAGTGGAACTAGGCATATCATTTCTGCTATCAGAAGTATCTCAGTGAAAAGCAGAGAATGCTAGAATAATGTTTATTTGTGCTTTATTGACTATGCAAATAATTTGCATGTGTGGACCATAACAAACCTATTGATAACATTACTAATAATGGATATACCAGGACACTTAATTATGCTTATGAAGAACCTGTACATAGACAAAGAGGCAGTCATTTGAAAAGAACAAGGAGATACTGAAAGTTTTAAAATCAGGAAAGGTATACATCAGGGTTTTTAAATTTAACCATATTCATTCAATCTGTATACTGTAAAAATAATCTGAGAAACTGGATTATATGAAGAGAAGCACAGCATCAGCATTGGCAGAAGATTCATTAACAATCTGCGATATGAATATGATACAACCTTGCTTGCTGAAAGCAAAGGAGACATATTTGCTTATTGATGAAAATAAAAGACTACAGCCTTCAGTATAGATTGCAAACTCTCTATAAAGAAAGCAAAAATGCTCACAGTTGGATTAGTAAATAACAAAATGATAAATGGAGAAAAGATTGCAGTTTTAAAACATTTCATTTTGCTTGGATCCACTATCAACACTTATGGAAGTGGAAATCAAGAACTCAAACAGCAGTGCACTAGTCAAATCTGTTGCACAAAACATCTTTAGAGCATTCAAGAACAAAGATATCAGTTTGAGGTCTAAGGTGTGCCTGACATAAACCATAGTATGTTCAGTAACCACATATGTATGTGAAAGTTGAAAGACCATAGAAGAATTGATGCATTTGAACTACGTTGTTGGTTAAGAATATTAAAAGCACCAAGGACTGCCAGAAGAATGAACAAATCTGTGTTGCAACAAGAACAGCAAGAATGCTCCATAGAAGCAAAGATGGTGAGATTTCATCTCTCATACTTTGGACATATTATCAGGAGGAACCAGTCCCTAAAGAAGGAGATCATATTTTCTAAAGTGTTGGGTCAGTGAAATAGAGACAAATCCCCGCAAAAGATGGATTGGCACAGTGACAAAGCAGCAATGGGGTCAAGCATAACAATGATTGTGAAGATAGTACCGAACAGGGCAGTATTTAGTTTGGAATCATCTCAATGGCAACTAACAACAACTATGATTTATAGCCTTGGAATCCCTATATAGGATAGTTTGAGTAGGAACTGACTCAAAGGCACACAACCACCACCACTA
>NW_006408746.1:4555308-4569755 GCF_000296735.1 Chrysochloris asiatica | reverse complement strand
TGGAAGAAGTACAGCCAGAATACTCCTTGGAGGCCAAGATGGCCAAATGTTGTCTCTCATACTTCAGACATATTGTTAAGAGGGACCAGTCACTGGAGAAGGATATTATGTTTGGTAAGGTGGAGTGTCAGAGAAAGATGAAGACCCCCCAATGAGATGGATTGGTCAGGTAGCAGCATCGATGGACTCAAGTGTGGCAACAATAGTGAGGTTGGCCCATGATCAGGCAGTTTTTTGTTCTGCTGTGGATAAGGTTGCTATGAGTCAGTACTGACACAATGGCACCTAACAACAATACAACTACTTTGATGAAGATAAAAGACCACAGCCTTCAGCATGGGTTGCACATGAAAAAAAAAAAAGAATCCTTTGATGAGGCAGCTCTTTCCCTGTCTCATTTTGAGTGCCTTCTAACCTGAGGGGCTCATCTTTGGTACTTTATCTACCAATATTCTTGTGCTCTTAATCATATTTCAGTAATCAACATTTGGGTGCTGAGAGTTTTCCACTGATATTCATAAGGTTTACAGAGACTAAATATTCAGAAGTAGTCCGTCTCTCCCTCTTTGTAATCTGTCTGTGTCTGGAAGCTCATCTGAAACCTGTCCAACATGGATGACTCTACTCCTCTTTAAAATACACTTGGCATACCTTCCAGAATCACAACAGCACACAAACCACCAGAGTATGACAAATTGACAGACAAGTTATGGTTATTTGGGGCTAGCATATTTTTAAGCAATTGACTAATATATCCATTAGAATTATTGCTTTTAGTTTTCTTTTTCAAATCTGTCTAGTTTTAGCATCACAGAAAATTATTATCTTCAACAAAATTTTACTTGCATGTGATATTAATGATATGGTCCAGTGATTTCTGCATTCCCTTGGGTCACCTTTGGAATGCACACAGATATGGATCTCTTCCAGTTAGTTGCCCAGGTAGTTGTCTTCCAAATTTCTTGGCATACATGAGTGAGTGACCCTAGTGCAGTATCCGTTTGTTGAAAGATTTAAATTTGTATTCCATCAATCCCTGATGTCTTGTTCTTTACCAATGCATTCAAAGGACCTTGGACTTCTTTCAGTACTGTTGGCTCTTGATCAAATGCTACCTATTGAAATGGTTGAACAGTGACCATTTCTTTTCAATACAGTGACTGTGCATTCCTTCCATCTTCTTTTGAAATTTTGGGCATTAATATTTTGCCCATAGAAATTCTTCAATATTGCAAATTTTGAATTTTTTATTCTGTTTCTTCAGCTTGAGAAATGCTGAGAGTGCTCTTACTTCTTGGTATCTAACTCCAGATATTTACACAATTTTTTATAATATTTGTCTTTGTCTTCTTGAGCTGACCTTTGAAACTTTCTGTTCAACTCTTTCAACTCATTTCTTCCTTTTTTTTTTTTTTTTTTTTTTGTTAGTATCTATATGCTAGAGAACAAATTTCGGAGTCTCTTCTGACAACAATTTTGTTATTTTCATTCTTCTTGTTGTCTTAATGACTTTTTGCTGTCCTCCTGTATGATGCTCTTGATGTCATCCCACAGCTGTTCTGATCTTCAATCTTTAGTGTCTAATGCATGAAATCTGTTCTTCTGATGATCTCTAAATCCAGGTAGGGTATATTCAAGGTCATATTTTGACTCTTGTAGATTTATTTTAGTTTTCTTCAGCTTCAGCCTAAATTTGCATATGAGCAATTGATGATGTGTTCCACAGTCTGCCCTGACCTTGTTTTGGTTAATGGTATATAACTTTTCTAGTGTTTCTTCCACAGATGTCGACAATTTGATTTCTGTGTATTCCATCTGGTGAGTTCCATCTGTACAGTCACTTTTATGTTATTTATAAAAGGTTATTTCCATGAATAAGTCATTGTTCCTGCAAAATTCTATCAGGTCACATTATCCAACTTCTAACCCTTCATCTTTTTTCCAGACTTTATATTCCAATCACCAGTAATTATGCATATATCTTGGTTGCATGTGTGATCAATTTTGGAATGAAGAAATGGGTAGAATTATTCAATTTTATCATCACTAGCTTTCGTGGTTTATGTGTAAAATTTTTAAATGGTCTTATTCTCACAGAAAGCCTTATACTGCAATTCTTTTTTGGATTTGTCATTTCCATAATAGTAAACAATATAGTTTTTCTGATTCAAAATGGTGAATACTATTCCATTTCAGCTCAACAATGCCTAGAATGGTGATCTTTATACATTTCATTTCATTTTTGACAACTTCCAATTTTTATAGACTCATGCTTCATACATTCCATGTTCCAATTATTAATGGATGTTTACAACTATTCCTCCTCATTTGAATACCCCATCAGCAAATGAAGCTCCTGAAAGCTTTACTCTGTTCGTGTTATCACAGTTAACACTGCTTTGAGGAAGCAGCTCTTCCCCAGTCTTATTTTGAGTGCTTTCTAATCTTAAGGACCCATCTTCTAGCACTATATCTGACAATATTCTGGTGCTATTGATCACATTTCAATATTTACTATTTTTATGCTATCTGACATAAGGAGCTCTGACATATTCCACTGATATTCCTAATATTTTCAGTGGGTAAATAGTCAGAAGTAGTCTGCTTCTCCTTCTTCCTTGTCTGTCTTTGTCTGAAAGCTCAGCTCAAACCTGTCTACTACAGGTGTACCCTACTGGTATTTAAAATACTCATAGTATAGCTCCCAGCATCACAACAGCACACAAGCTATCACTGTACAAAAAATTGACAGATGAGTGTTGGTCTTCTCAAGATAAAGGAATGGAAATTAGCCATAGGATACTTCTGTTTGCTATATTCAAAACCTGGAGTGATATTAGTGAGCTAATGAAATCCTGCTCTCAGATCCAAAATTGTATCTGCCAATTCTATTCGTGAATGTGTGTACTTTTTTTTTTTAAGTTTTTATATGGAATTGAGTATTAGTTTACATGGGAGAACATCAGCTTTAGAATGTGTATACTATTAAAGTGGCACTGTGGATTAATGTTCTGGCTGCAAGATCTGTTTGGACCACAAGGTCAGCAGTTCAAACTCACCAGCCACTCCTCGGAAAGCCTATACAAGTTTGCTATGAGACGGAACCGACTTGACAGTACTTAACAACAACAGCTAACCACAATATGCCTCTATTCTGTTAGAAATCTCATTGAAAGTGACCTAGGTAGTGGTGGAGTTATTTGTTCTATTATGCATTAATTCATTTATTTTACCTATAATGGTAGTGTAGTGGTTAATAGTCGGGCTGCCAACTTCAAGGTCAGCAGTTCAAAACTACCAGCTGTTCTGCGGAAGAAAGATGAGGCGTTCTGCTCCTGTAAAGATGTACAGCCTCGGAAACCCTGTACAGGGTCACTATGAGTCGGAACCGACTCCACGGTACTTAACAACAATAACAACATTATTATTTCTGTTGAGTTTTCAATGGATTATTTTAAAATACTCTGTTGAATGAAGTTAATGCTGTGAATTTCCATTACCTAGCTAGATGATAATTTCATTCAAGTCTTATACTTAACAATTTTTTGTAGAATTTCCAAATGTAATTGTGAATTTGTCTGTTTTTATTTAAAGATTATATATAGTATTTTCTTCATATGTTTTTGTAATCTATTACTACCTTTGTTGTTTTGGAGTTGTTGTTTTAGGTTTGTGGTAGTGTGTTATTAGTTAATATTTTTATCATTATGAAAATGATAAATTACCTTTGTTAATATTCATTTTCCTGAGGTTTGCTTATAATATATTCAATATTGAGATATTTTAAAAATAATTTTATGTCAAACAGTCTGTAGCATCATATTTAAAATGCAGTTCTTCTGGTTAACAAACAGTTGGGTTAAACTTTTTAATGTAATATCACTTTTTCTGCATTTCATTTGGAACATTTGAGAAATTATGTTGTTGTTGTTAGGTGTTATCGAGTCAGTACTGACTCATAGTGACCCTATGTGCAACATAATGAAACACTGACCACTCTGTTGCTAATCTCACAATGGTTGCAATGCCTGAGCCTATCTCTGCCACCAGTATGCCAATCCATCTATCTTGTTGGAGGTCTTCCTCTTTTACTCCAGCCCTCCAATTTACAAAGCATAGTATCATTCTCCAGGACCTGGTCCCTCCTGATAAAATGTCCAACATATGAGAGACAAAATTTGGCCATCCTGGCTACCAAGGAGCACTCTGGCTACACTTCTTCCAACACAGATTGGTTTGTTCTTTTAGCAGTTCATGGTACTTTTGATAGTCTCCTCAATACCGTAAGACAAATGCATCAGTTCTTCTCCAATCATCCTTATTCACTGTCCAACTTCTGCATGCAGATGAGGTTATTAAAAATGCCATGACCTGGGTCAAGTGCATCTTAGTCCTCAAACTGATATCTTTGCTTATCAACATTTTAAAGAGGTCTTGTGCATCAGATTTGCCTAATGCAACATGTCCTTTGATTTCGTGACTGCTACTTCTAAGGAGCTCTGGTAGTGTAGTGGTTATGAGTCGGGCTGCCAACTTCAAGGTCAGCAGTTCAAAACTACCAGGGTTCTGCGGGAGAAAGATGCGGCGTTCTGCTCCCATAAATATTTACAGCCTTGGAAACTCTGTGCAGGGTCACTATGAGTCTAAACCAACTCCACGGTACATAACAACAACAACAACAACAACTTCCATGAGTATTGATGGTTGATCTGAGCAAATGATGTCTTTGAAAACTTCAATCTTTTCTTCATTTATATGGATGTTGTTTATTGCTCCAGTGTTGAGAATTTTGTTTTCTTTACTTTGAGATGTAACCCATACTGAAAACTATGATCTTTGACCTTCATCCATAAGTATGTTAAGGACTCTTCATATAAGTATAGCAAGCAAGGTTGTATCATCTGCATATTGTAGATGGTTAATGAGCCTTCCTCCAATCCTATGCTACATTTTTCTTCATATAATACAACATCTCAGATTATTTGCTTATCATACAGATTGATTAAGTATGGTTAAAGAATGCAACCGTGGCACACACCTTTCCTAGTTTAAAACTATTCACAGTTCCTTTGTTCTGTTCAAACAACTGCCTCTTGATCTATGTACAGGTTGTTTGTGAACACAATTAAGAGTTCTAGAATACTCATACTTCACAATGATGTCCATAGCTTGTCATGATCCACACAATCGAAGGCCTTTGTGTAGTCAATAAAGCACAAGTAAATATATTTCTGGTGTTCTCCGCTTTCAACCAAGATCCATCTGATGTCATAAATGGTATTCCTCTTTCCACATCCTCTTGTGAAACCAGTTTAAGTTTCTGGAAGTTCTCTGTCAATATATGTTTGCAGCTGTTTTTGTATTACCTTTAGTAAAACTTTACTTACATAGGATATTAATGCTATTGTCCAATGATTTCCACATTCCATTGGATCATGTCTCTTTGGAATGGGCACAAATACAGAAGTCTTCCAGTCAGTTGGCCTAATAGTTATATGCCAAATTTCTTGGCATAGATGAATGAGTACCTCCACTTATGTCATCACAGTGAACTATACTTTGAGGAGGCAGCTCTTCCCTAGTAGTATTTTGAGTGCCTTCCAACCTGAGTGACTCGTATTTCAACACTATATTTGACAGTGTTCCACTGTTACTTGTAGGGTTTTCCATGACTAAATATTTGTACATAGTCTACCTCTTTCTTTGTATTCTATCTTTGTCTGGAATGTCATCTGAAACTTGTACACCATGGATGACTCTGTTTAAAATATCTGTGGTGTAGCTTCTAGAATAACAGCAACACATAAGCAACCATAGTGTGACAACCTCACAGATAAGTGGTGGTGGGAAATTATCATCAAACTTGTTACTGATTTAGTTGTCTTTAAGTATAGCATTTGTCTAGTGTTCAGTTTGTCTCATCAATCGTTTGTTCCTTTTCCAACATTATTTTTGATAATTCATTTTTTTTTCAATATTTTGTTAACCAATGTATTAGCTATAGCTCTTACTTTCATTTAGTGGAAGCAATATACAACATTAATTTATTACATTCTGTTTTTCAGTGAAAGAAGTGACAGAAGTTTCAAAGGGCAGCTCAAGAAAACAAAGTCAAATATTATAATGAAATATGCAAAGGCATGAAGTTAGAAAACCAAAATGGAAAAACATGCTAAGCATTTCTTAAACTGAGAGAAGTTAAGAAAACTCCAAGCCTCAACTTGCAATATTGAAGGATTCTATATGCAAAATATTGAGTGATTCAGAAACCATCAAAAGAAGATAGAATGAATACACAGTCACTAAACCAAAAAAAACAATGGTTGATGTTCATTCATTTCAAGAGATAGAATATGATCAAAAGCCAGTGGTCCTGAAGAAAGAAGTTCAAGGTGCATTGAAGCCACTGGTAAAGAATAAGGCCCTAAGAATTGATAGAACACATACTGAAATATTTCAACAAATGGATGCAGCACCAGAGGCACTCATTCACCTATGCAAATAAAAATGGAAGACAACTACCTGGCAAACTAATTGGAAGTGATCCATATCTGTGCCCGTTACAAAGAAAGGTGATCCAACGGATTATTGAAATTATCAGACAATATCATTAAGATTGCATGCAAGTAAAACTTTGCTAAAGAAAGTTCAAACAACAACTACAACAGAACATTGAAATAGAACTGAAAGAGGTTCAAACCGGTTTCAGAGAAGGATGTGGAACTAGGAATATCATTGCTGATATCAGAACTAACTTGATGAAATCAGAAAATAACAGAACAATGTCTATCTGTGCTTTAGTGACAACACAAAGACTTTTGATTCTGTTCATCATGACAAGTTATGGACAACATTGTGGAAATGAGTATTCCAGAACACTTAATTGTGCTCCTGAGTGATCTATGTACAGATCAAGAGGCAGTCATTCAAACAGAACAGGGGGACAATGAATGCTTTAAAACTAGGATAGGTATGCACCAAGGTTGTATTATTTCACCATACATATTCAATCTTTTTGGTGAGCACATAATTTGAGAAGCTGGATTATATGAAGAAAAACATGGCATCAGGATTGGAGGAAGACTAATTAACTACCCGTGATATGCAGATTATTCTACCTGGCTTGTTGAAAGTGAAAAGGACTTGAAATACTTACTTATGAAATCCAAGATCACAGCCTTACTTAGATGAATTGTTGCATTTGCTTATGGTGTTGGAGAAGAGTATGAAAAGTAACATGGACTGCCAAAAGAACAAATAAATTTGTGTAGGAAGAACAGCCAGAATGCTCCTTGAAATGTAGGATGGCTAGACTAGACTTCATCTCTCATAATTCAAAATATTGCCAGGAGGGACCAATGCCTGGGGAAAGGCATCATGCTTGGTAAATTGGATAGTCAGCAAAAAAGAGGGAGACTCCCAATGAGGACTGGTACAGTGGCAGCTGCAATGGGCTCAGGCTTAGCAATAATTGTGAGATTGGTGCAGGACCGGGCAGTGTTTTACTCTGTTACGTGTAAAGTTACTCTAAGTTGGTACTGACTCAAAGGTCCTGGACATAACAATATTCAACAACAATATGCAACTTTATCTACAATGTAAGAAATGTGCAATAGTATCTTGGTGTGGCACCAAAGGATAAGTCAGTTCTGACTTGTAGTGACTCTGTATAGGTTTTCCAAGTCTGTGTATCTTTACAGGAGCAAGAAGGCTCATCTTTCTCCAGCTGAGTGCCTGATGGACTCTAACTGCTGACCTTGCAACTGCTGCCCAACTCACAATCCATTATGCTACCAGCTCTCTTTCCAGCTTATAATTGTTGTTGTTGTGAAGTGCCATCGAATCTGTTCTGACTCATAATTACCCTGTATTGGGTTTCCGAATTGCAGCTGGTAAGTTCCAACTTCTAACCCAAATTATAATGTTGTTGCTGTTAAATGCCGTTGAGTTGATTCCAACTCATAGTGACCCTGTGCAGTGTTTCCAAGGAGGGGCTGGTGAATTTGAACTGCCAATCTTGCTGTTCAAACCGACCTTGCAGTCCCAACTTATGACAGACATGAATAATTTTAAATTTTGTATTCCTCATATGATAGTTTGAACTGCAAGGTTAGTGGTTTAAGCTCACCAGCCACTCCTCAGAAACACTATACAGGACCACTAAGGGTCAGAGAAAAAGAGGAAGATCCCCAGTGAAATGGAGTGGCACAGTGGCAGCAGCAATGGGCTCAGGACCAGGCAGTGTTTCATTCTGTTATGCATAGGGTCTCTATGAGTCAGTACCAACGTGGTGGTACCTAGCAATAACAAGAGGAATTAATGCTATACACTTATCACAGAGAACAATGGTCCTTCATCCCAGTCACTTCTTCACTCATGTATCTGGTAAGATGCAATATGGGGAAAGAATTGTGATAGTATAATGGATGACTTCCATCAGCATTCTGATTGTCTATATTTGATTTATTTTTAATTTTATAGATAATTCAAATTATCTTTTTGGCTGTCCATTCTTCTTTCCGTAATGAACACTGTGTTTATTGTGTTTTCATTACTCTGCAATGTGATCATTTAAATTGTTATCTGGGTGCCAAGTTCTGTATCATTAGTTTCTACTATCATTACCATCTCTTGTCTACAGAGAACAGCCTCCACTGAGATTCTGAACAATTTTTATTTTCCTTTTATTAGTAAATTCTTTATTGCAATATTGATTTTAATGCCTTCCAGGTTTTTCCATGAAATATTGTCAGCTCTTAACAAGCCTTATGTAGTGTATCCAATTTAGTATGGCTTACCTCCCCAAGCCTTTTAATTATGTTCTTCTCCACTCTCTACAATTCTGGAATTTCTTTTTATTTGGGATCATAATTTTTCCAAGTTTCCAAGTGCTATCCTTAGAAGATTAGTATGATCTCACAGGATAGATGCCATGGCATTAAATTTTGTTTCACATCTCTTATTAATAAACTCATTTCCCCTAATTCTGTTTTTCTCCTTTGATTCTAAACACTGAGCATCCAATACCATTTCAATTTTTTTCTCTCCTGATGGTACATTGGTACATATTAGACAGATCTGAAGCAACTTAATTTTTAGAAACCCAAGTACCTATCCACATGAATGTAGTTGCATTTTTGTGCAGGGTCTTATTAGATTGGATTTACTACCAGTAGACTCTTACATGGGGGTTTGCAAAGAGAAGATGATTAGATGTTGCTCATAGGATATTCATGGGTAAGAATGTGAAGAAGGAAGGATTTGTTAGAGGGAGGTTTTTGACTCACAATGCTTAGAATTTAGAAACTTTAGTCAATGTAGAAACTTCTGAAGTATAGATGGCCTATCAGAATTGTCCTAAAATACGATAAGAATGTTCCCTGCATCACACAACCATTGGTCACAAGCCTGCCCTTCCCTTTGAAAGAAATTTAATCTTGGAGAAAACAGTTCCTTGTAGCCAAAGATCAACCTGTGTGATAATCCATCAATTCTTGGTGGATAGACCAGAGATCAAAGACCAATTATAGACACCTAAAATGTTGAAAACAGTTCTTTTGTTTCTGATTCTCTTTTGATTTCCAGATTCATATTTTCAATGCCTCAATGGTCAGATAACCATTGTGATCAAATTTTGCTACATTCTATTTAGTAAAATCATCCTTTCTTTCATTCACTACCTCTTGTCTCATTCTTTGTGACATTACTCGTCAGACAAGGTACAGCTATGAAGATTATCTACAAGTTATCCAATTTACCACTGTTTTGATTCTATTTTTGTTGGTTTTGTTTTGTTTTTTGTTTGTTTGTTTGTTTTTGCTTGTAATATCCTTAAACCCTCTTTTTTACATGATAAAATTCTGTTGATTTTTCAAGGATGACTTACATAACTTACATAACTTCATTTTTGTAAACTTATTTGGTTGCTCTAAGAAAAATTAACTTTTTCTCTGTGCTCCTAAGTAGTTTGTACAATATTCTCTTAGAAAAACAAAAAAAACCCTGTGAGTACATAAGAGGTTATACACAAATGTTTATAGCAGCATTATTCATAAAACTTAAAATGTAGAATCAACTCAAATGCCCATCAACTAACAAGTGGATGAATAAAATGCAGTATAGTCATGCAATGGAATATTATTCATCCATCTAAAGGACTGAAGTACTTATACGTACTGCATATGACTTTTGATAACGTGCTAAATGAAAGAAGCCAGTCAAAGAAAACCACATACGAGGGGGCTTTAAAAAGCTTGCATTGTATGGTTTAATACATTGGAAATATTCAGAATAATGGAATGTATATAGGTAAATTTGATCTGTAGCTGCAAAGGGTGTAGGATTAGGAGATTACAGATACAAGGTACAGGATTTATTTTTGAGGTGATGAAAATGTTCTACAATTAGCTGTACTGTCAGCACATATCTATGAATGTATTAAATACCATTAAATTTCACATTTTAAATGTGTGAATTGTATGCGATGAATGCTGTATTGGAATAAAACTTAAAAATTCAAATTACAGATGTGAATATAGTGTGCTGATAATGATAGAAAACAAAGTAAAATAATAATAATAATAATAATAATAATAAGGCATTTCACATATTCACCCTGGGAGAATTTTAGACAAGTTAGATCAAGTATTGACTGCCAGCAAAAATAACAACTCTGTGATTAACACAGAAGCAATATTTAGAAAATAATGCACTGGCTTTCTCTGGGGAGTAAAGCATGTAGATTTTGAAGCTAAAAATATGAACTAAAAGAGCCATCTTAGCATCTAACTGCAGTTATTACTCAGTTTTTAGAACTTCTAAAAATTCTAAGCATTGAAAGTTCTAAGTATCATGAGTAAGAAGTTGTTTATATATAGTCACATGGATTGATATACAGATTCCAAGAAAATAAATTGGACTGATAAGCAAAATATTTTCCAAAGCAAATATCAAATCTGTCTATACTGAGGAAAAAAGGCAAAATCCTGTGAAGTATGATTACAGAACGACATGTATTTGGTAAAATGAAATCAAGACATGTTTGTGAATTGATTCGTTGAATGATTACTATATTATCAGTAGGTTTAAAAATGTGGTAAATGTATTAATATGTTTTAAGTGTGTGTATGATATACTATTAGTAATTTAAAAGAAAATTGTGAAATGAAATAATTTTAAAATTTAGTAGATTTATTAATCATGAAAATCTATGCTCAGAATTGTCCGTGGCATTGCTGTTATATCTCAGTTGAGTCTTTTAGTCAGTTGACTAACTTTAATCCTGAAGCTATTTTATCCTTGTTTGTATAAAAAACAGTTTCATGGAAGAAAATGAGGCATATCAACTAAAATTGATGTTTGACTTAAACTATGATATGAACCCAAATCTTCATTAGTCAAAGGACAGTGATATACACAGCAAGCTCATCAGGGGTTCTGAATATTGATGACTCAATAGGCTGATTTAAATAGAGATGACTCACATTCCAGTAAATTTTCATTACTTTGAGCAAGCTGCATAGTAACCTTTTAGTGTTCTTAGAATAAATTGGTTATTGATCATCAACAAAAGTCATGAAATTTGATATAAATGTAATGAAATGAGAACCAGGGAAGTATCCTTCATGTTAATGGCAGTTGACACTATCATGGACCTTCTTTTGAAGTAATTCAAATCTATTTAATGGGATTTTCTCCAAGAAGAAAACATTTTCTCATACCTGAAATTTACTGTGTTCCTTCTCTGATGTGTGGCAGGATTTATATTCTGGAGTAATGGCATTAAGCTCATAGAGCTTTCTTCAGTTACGGACTTATAACCACCTTGTATTCATTTATTTCTTGATTTATGATTAAATGGGATAGCACATATAAATCTTTGCAATTAATCATGAATTTCATGTAGGCATGGCACTATCGGTTAATGCACAGGACCTCAAGGTCATTTTGAACCATAAAGTCGTCAATTCAAGTTCACCAGCCACTCCTTGGAAACTCTATACAGGGTCACTATGAGTTGGAATCGACTAGAAAGCACTTAACAACATTTCCTATGTAGGGTCTGAAATTAATTTTTAGATCTGTAGTTTTAAGTGTATCGTCAATTCCTTTTTTTTTTTTAAGTTTTTATTGTGAATTGAATGATAGTGTACCTGGGAGAACATCAGCTTTAACTCATCCTATTGTATTTTACTTCATTGCAATGATTACAATCCCCTCCATGCATCATCATTCAACAGTATTTACTTTTATTCCTTCTGTTGTTTTTTTGTTTTTTGTTTTTTTTTTAAATGTACACCAAAACACTCAGGAATATGCAAACATTCAAACATCCAAAGGTCATAACCTGCAAGCCTGCCCTCCGGCCACCAGCACACAGCCCCTCTCCCTCCATGAGTCTAGAGTCCTTAGCTGTTCCTCTCCCATGTCATCATCTCTGTATCCATCACTGGTGCCGATGCTGTGTCCCATACTCACTCCTGCTCTTCTACCTTTATGGTCCTGTGGTCCTCTGCTTCTGGACTGCAAGACCAACCACTCCCCTCTTTTTGCTACAAAACAATTACCTTTACAGTTACAACAATCACAATCAGTCCTGATAACAATTACTCACTATTGAGCCACAAGAGTCTTATCCCTGTCTCCTTTCACCAGCCCCATCTAGATAGGTTGAAAACCACTCAGTGGAGAGTTTACTTCCCTCCCCCCTCCCCTGCACCCTTTGAAACTAAACTCCCTCTTGAAAACTTTTAAGCCAGTCATTTTGTGCCTTTATGGCCCCCATCATTTTAGGTAGCTAATGTCTGGTAGCGTGGTGGTTACGAATCGGGCTGTGAGCCACAATGCCAGCAGTTCGAAACTACCAGCAGTTCCATGGAGAAAGATGAGGCTTTCTGCTCCTGTAAAGATTTACAACCTTGGAAATTCTGTGCAGAGTCGATATGAGTTGGAACTGACTCCACGGCACTTAACAACAACAACAGCAACATCTAAGTTGCCCGTCCCTATCAATCCTGTGTACAGAGGCAATGGGAATGATCCTTGCTGTGAAGAGTCCTTCCTGCTTGCAGTAAATTCCTTTTAAAAAAAAGAAAGCAAAATGTGCCCTGTCATATTTTAAAAGTTTTTGTATTTTTAGATTGCTTTGTTCTTTTCACGAAATTTATTTTTATATTAGGTTTCTTAAAAGTGAGACTAAGTAATTTAATATTAAATAAGGAAAGGAGTCCTGGCATGGCACTGCAGGATAAGCACTGGACTGTTAACAGTAAGGTCAGCAGTTCAAAGCCATCAGCCAGTCCTCAGAAACCCTGTACAGGGTCATTACATGTCTGAACCAACTGGACAGCACTTAACAGCAACAAAAAAAGAAAGATTTGAAAAAAAACAACAACAACAAAAACAGTTTAAAGTAACAAGCTTTCTGGAAAAGGATAATTTTATGTTTTTAAAATTAGCTTCAACTAAAATGCAAAGACTAAAGAGAGTCCTAGTGTGGTACTATGGGATAATGCACTGGACCACAAGTTCAGTTTGAATTGAAATGTCAGTGATTCAAATTCTCCAGCTGCTCATCAGCTATGAGCAGAACTGACTTGACAGTACTTAATAAGAAGAAAAACAAAGGGAATACAGTTTTAAATAGTGATATATACATAACGTTGGAGCAACAGTGTTCTGTGTGTAGATACATGGAAAGGACAGAAGCTGAATGGGCATAGGAGGAAGAAGGAAGACTAGAATCCTGTGTGGTGCTGCTGGATAGTACACTGGATCATAAGACCAGTTTGAACTGCAAAGTTGGCGGTTCTAACCCAAAAAGATCAGGTTGTTTTAACACCTCAAAAAAAGTTTTGACTGTGTCGTCAGTGTGGGCAGAGTTATGCAGACATGCATTGTCATGCAACATGGCAATGTCATTGGACAGCAGTCTTCTGAGTTTAATCTGAAGTTTAGCTTAGTCTTCAGTGAGTATCTTACTGTAATGAGGACTATTGATTGTTGCAATTTTTTCCTGGTAGTGTTCCTATACCAGCCCTTGGGAATCCCAGAAAGTGTAAGCATCAATTTTTCAGTTAATGGTTGACATTTGAAATTTTCCTTGGTCAGTAATTAAAGCTGTTTCCATTCTATACTCTGCCATTTATTCTCAGGAAACTGACCAAGAAAAATTTCAAAAGCAAGGATATTATGTCAAAAATAATGATAAGAGTTGATTAAAATACATTCTACAGCTATAATGTATGTAATTTTTGACTTACACTTCTGTGTGTGTGTTTGTGTGTGTGTGTGTACTGGCATTATGGGTTAACGCACTTGATTTCAAAGTCAGTTTGAACTGCAAGGTTAGTGGTTTAATCTCACCAGCCACTCTTCAAAACACTATACAGGACCACTATGGGTCGGAAGTGACTCAATAGTACTTAAAAGCAATTATATATATACAC
>NW_006408746.1:4553091-4553935 GCF_000296735.1 Chrysochloris asiatica | reverse complement strand
TATCATATAGCAACCCTGGATAGGGTATCTAAGGAGCGACTGGTGAGCCTAAACTGTTGAGACCTTACAGTTCTAAGCGACGTTGCAGTCCAGCACATTGAACCACAGAACCACATCTGCATATAGCAAGTTGTTAATGAGTCTTCAACCAATCCTGATGTCACGTTTTTCTTCATATAATCCAACTTCTTATGACTATATTCAGTTTTCTAGATTCATGCTTCATATATTACATTATTAATTTATGTTTATAGTTATTTCTCTTCATTTTGAGTAGTGCCCCATCAGCAAATGAAGGTCCTGAAGACTTTACTTCATCAGTGTCATCACTGTCAACTCTACTTTGAGGAAGAAGCTTTTATCCAGTTGTATTTTGAGTGCCCTCAAAACTGAGGGCCTCATCTTCCAGCTCTATATCTGACAATATTCTGGTGCTCTTCATCATGTTTCAATATTCAATATTCTGGTGCCATTTTACAGTGATCCACAGCTATTCATAAGGTTACTAAATATTCAGAAGTAGTCTGTCTTTCCTTCTTCCTAGTCTGTCTTCATCTGAAACCTGTCTACCATGTGTGACCTTGCTTTTATTTAAAATACTTGTTGCACAGCTTCCAGAATCACAGAAACACACAAGATACCACAGTACAACAAACTGACAGATGAGTGGTGGATATATGCAGTACTGTAAGATAAACGTAGGATGGCAAGGTGGGTTTGAACCACTAGGTCAGTGGTTCAAACTCATCAGTTATTCCTTAGAAAATCTATAATGGGTCACTATGACTCAGAATTGTCTCAATGGCATTTAACAACAACAACAACTATGTATATGTATATATAA
>NW_006408746.1:4551090-4552991 GCF_000296735.1 Chrysochloris asiatica | reverse complement strand
TACATGAATATTTATCTTTTCTGCAAACACACCTATGAATGTGGTGAAGCATACACTGGACAAAGTTATGAAAACTTCTTAAATATTATCAAACATCTTGAGGCAATGAGTTTCTGGGCCTGGGTGTTCAGGACCATAGCCTCAGGGAACACAAAGGCTAATTGGCATAAGATAGTCCACAAAGACAATGTTGTACATCCTGCTATGTTTAGTAATTTCAGAAATTTTAAGAGCCCATGAGTGGCCATCTACAGTCATTACTGGTCTCTCCACGTATGGAAGAAATAAGAATAATGAGAATTGAAGATGCTTACAATTAACTAATCTAATGGACTAATGGAACATGTGAGTATAAGTATCCATGACTCTGAGACCAGAAGAACTAGATGGTACCCAGCTGCCACTACCAACTGCTCTGAAACGAATTACATTAGAAGTGTCCAGATAAAGCAGAAGCAAAGCTCAAAATTATATATATATATACAGAAAAAGCCCGGGCTTGCTGGTCAGAAAGAGATTGGTAGAACCTGAGATTATGGCCCTTGACCACTCTTCAGGTCTAGATAGGAACTTTCCATTTTTGCTCAATTTTCAGCCAAGCAGTATATAGTTACATATGGAGGACAACAACACTAGTAAGGCATGCTCATCATGGATTGGTCAAATCATTCTAAATCAAAAGGGCAACATTTACCTAAGAACAAATTTGAGAAGGGATTGTAAGGTGAATGGAATGAAATAGGATAAGTGTTGATTCATGGAGGGTATTATAGGCATCGATGTGAAGCAAAGCACATGATTTGTTGAATATAAAACTGATAATCTTGCTTGTCTGTAAATCTTTGCTGAAACTGCAATAAGAAGTTTTGTTTTTAAAGGTAAACAACAACAACAATAAAAAAATAAGTAAAATTAAGGGTTTTTTATTTTAATTTGTTTCATTCTTCTCATGAAATTCATTTTTATATAAGATTTTTAAAAAAGGAACATTGATATTTTAATGATAAAAACAATGATTGTCATCCTGATATGTTGCTGTAGAATTAGCAACAGACTGCTAAACACAAAGTCAGTGGTTCAAACTCACCAGCCACTCCTTGTAAAACCTACACAGGTTAACTGTAATTCAGAACCAACTCAACAACACTTAATAAAAACAAAACAGTTTAAAGTAACTTGAGCTTTCTGACAAAGGTGCAATTTTATGTGGATTAGCTTCAACTTAAATTTCTCTTTTATTTTTAGAAATAGTTTTTCTTTAAAGAAAAGTTGTAGTTCACCTAGTATACTGAGCACCAAATACATGTAATCCAATATTCAAAATTAATAAATGTTTGAACTCCAAAATTGCCAACAAAATTATGAAGTATAATTATTTGCCTATTTTACAGATGAAGAAGCTCATGCAGAAAAGACTAACATAAACTTTTTAAAACCCCTTCATATATTGTCAAAGGCCCAAATGCTAGTAAATATTTAAAACTAGGATCCTATCAAAGTGGGTCTAGCCATATAAAATGCTCTTTACTTAAATGTCAGTAAGTGAAAATTCTGTACTTTGTTGTTCTTTAAGTAGAACTTCATTTTCATATGTTAAAGGCGACTTCAAGAAATTCCAAAACATTACCTGGGTTGAGAAAATAGTGTTGTTTTGTTTTAATTCTTTAGCCTTTACCTGAACACATGGATTTATCATTTTTTATATTGATTATTAAAAAAATTTAATAGATGCAATGAATTCTTTGAATATTTTGACTATTCAACTATTGTTGTTGTTGTTGTCAGGTGCCATCGAGTCAGAACTGACTCGTAGTGACACCATGCACAGCAGAACGAAACAATGTTCGATCCTGGGCCAACCTCACTACCACTGCCACACCTGAGTCCATCAATGATGCCAC
>NW_006408746.1:4548590-4549685 GCF_000296735.1 Chrysochloris asiatica | reverse complement strand
ACAATGACTCTCTGTATTCCTTCCATCTTTTCTTGATGCATTCTGCATCATTCAATAATTTGCCCAGTGAATCTTTCAATAACGAAAGTCTAGGCTTGAATTTTTTCTTCAGTTCCCGCAGCTTGAGAAATACTGACCGTGTTCTTCCCTTTTGGTTTTCTAACTCTAACTCTAAAACTATGGAAAACATTTATTTTTACGTGATAGTTATAGCAATTAGGCAAAACAGAAACACATTTCTTCTCTATAAACAAAAATTTAAGGCATATCTTTTACAAGAGCAATGCTCTCAAGACCATGTTTTGTCTCTAACTAGAGAAAAAGCTATCTTTGACATGACTTAGAAAGAAATCACTCAGTGTTATTGGTTTAGAGGTAGAGGTATCAATATCAGAACTACACATGTTAGCTGCAAAAGAGCACAGCAGTGGAAACATCACTAAGGGAAGAAAAAAAAAAAAAAAAAAAAAAGATTAGTTCCTCAAGGACCAAGGCAATAGAAAGGTCAATTATTTGGATAGACATTAAGCAAGAAACTGTTCTCATTTTCATGCCCAAAACATAACATCTAGGATGAGGTATTCAGGATGATGAGGTTGGTTAAACATTTAAGAGACAGCCAAATGGATGTTCAAATTGTATGCTTTGGCTCCAAGCTGATTTCATGATGGGTTGATTTGTAATGTTTTCTACATTTAGCAGGCGCCTTGATGTCCACTTTATAAAATCCAAGTTGATGATCAGCCAGTGACATAGCTATACCATTGTCTTGAATAATATTTTTCATAAGTAATTGGAAATTATTTTGCAATTACATTTAACTAGAAAACAGATCACCAATTTATGAAAATTATACTTTGTTCTGTTAATTATTGTTTCTGCTTTTGTTCTTTTGGGAACAGGAGCATGCATCCATATTTCTCCAGTTTTATCTGACTTTGTTTTTCCTTGCTATGACTTACTATGTATGGAGTCCTGGTGTGGTGCTGTAGGATAAATCCTGGACTGTTAACCATAAAGTTAGAGAGATGAAATATGGCCATTCTAGCTTCTAAGGAGCATTCTGGCTATACTTCTTCCAAAGCAGAATTTGTT
>NW_006408746.1:4537391-4544295 GCF_000296735.1 Chrysochloris asiatica | reverse complement strand
AAGTTCTCGCTGCTGCTCCAAGTTCTCGCTGCTGCTCCAAGTTCTCGCTGCTGGCAGTACATGGTACTTTAATATCTATTCAATACTAGGAGTCCTGGTAGCATTATGGATTATACATTGGGCTTCTAATCATAAGGTCTATAGAACAGATGACCAGTTTTTCTGTGAAAGAGATGCAACTTTCAGTTACTATACAGATTATAGCCTCAGAAACACTCTACAGAGTTACTATGAATCTGAACCAACTCCACTGCACGCAAGAGCAACATTCAATACTTAATTATATCAATTTTTATTTTGTACTAATGACTTCGTGGAGTTCTGGTGTGGTCCTGTAAGATAATCACTGGACTGCCTCTAGGTTGGCAGTTCAAACTTCCAGCTACCCCCCAAAACCCTATATTGGGTCACTATGAGTCACAACCGACTCAATGGCAATTAGCAACAACAGCATAGTTACTGGAGTCCCAATGTGGCACTGTAGGATAAGTATTGAATACTTTCCATAGGATTAGCAGATCAAACCCACCAGCTGCTCTTGGAAATCCTATACAGTGTCATTATGAGTCAGGAACAATTTGACAGCGTTTAACCACATTAACTTAGTAGAGTTCTGATGTGATGTTGTACATAAACAATGATTGCTAACCACAAAGGAATGGTTCAGACCCATCAGTTGCTCCTCAGAAACTCTATACAGGGTGTCTGAGTCACAACCGAAAGGACTCTAAGACACATAACAAGAAATTTTAAGAGTGTTTTTGTATGGATTCTTCAAACATTTTCAATTTCCCCTAGCCTCTTCCATCTCCAAGTATCTAATTCTTTCACTTTCTATAAGTCTTATTTACTCTTTTAATCATCTTTGTAGCTCTTTGATATATAATTAAAGGACTCTGTAATATTCTTTAGTGTTGGAATTTTGCTTGAGAAGAATGCAAGAGTTTTTTGTTTTTTTTTGTTTTTTTTTTAAAACAGTAAGTGTGAAACACTGTAAGCCTCTCTTTTTAGCTATCCTGCTGACGAGCCTGAAACTGTCTCCCAATTCTTAAAATATAGTATAATCAATACCAGATGTCCTTTCATATGAATACAATGTTCTCAGTACTCAGGACTCAGCACAGTTCCTTGTTGTTTCCAATAGGGATGATAAAGTTAAATCAAATCAGTCCTATTTCCTTACACAGTTTTCTTTGAGAACAGTGAGAAGTATTGCCAAAAGAGTGGGAAGTAACGTTGGTACCATGAACACATGCACTGTATAGTGTTTTCCTTTTTCAGAGTCACCTACTGGCTTTTTGTTTTATACAAGACCCAAAATAGCAGGCTTACCTTTACCTACAAGTTTACCAGGGATTTGGAAAGCAGACAGAAAACCTGACCACTGTTAAGCCAGCTCATCATTGCCCAAACCAGCCTGACATCTAGATATTTGGCATAAAAAAAAAAAAAAAAGAAGAATAGTAGATTAGTGTCAAGCTGCTAACCTCCAAGTAAGAAGTTCAAATCCACCAGCTGATCCACAGGAGAAAGATGAAACTTTTTGCTGCCATAAATATTTACAGTCTCATACAGGGTTAAAATGATTCAGAACCAATGGCACTGTGAATAGTATTTTGAAGAGAGAATGAACTTGTTCTAACAAAGAGATATATTGATCACTCATTACCAATCTAAACCTGGCAAATGGAACCTTACACACCACACCATTTACATAGTGATCTTATAGTCTCACTTAAATCTATTACTTCATTCAGGACCTTAGTTTCTGAGCCTGACACCAAACACTATTACCTTTTTTACAAATTTAACTTTGGCCCCACAGTCCAGATCGTCACAACAAACATCACCCCTGCAAAGATATTAGATATTAATACTTAAGAAACCACAGCCCAACCACTAATCATTAGGTATTTAAAAAAAAAAAAAAATGTTCTGCTCCTTCCTACATTGCCTTTTATAATAAATCATGCTTTGGTTATTTCTTTTTAGACTGAGCTCTACAGTCTTGGTGTGGTACTGCAGGAAAATGCACTGAACCACAAAGTCAGTTTGAACTGCAAGATCGGTGGTTCAAACCTACCAACTGCTCCTCAGAAACCCTATACAGGCTTGCTATAAATCAGAACTGACTCCAAGGTAATTAACAACAAAACACAGACTCTACTTTATATTTAATAGCAATAGGGACTATTAGACTTTCCTGTCCTTTTCACTCTTCTAACACCACAGGATATAATATAATAGTAGTTCATAAACATCACTGGACTTTAATTAAAAGCTTAAAGAGTTTAAAATTGACTATTCACCAGATTATAATCCCTGACCAGCATTACTGTTCCATAGTTACATGGAGTATGGGCCATCAGGATGAACACATGTAGTCTACTCTTGCATCCTTGCCTACAAGAAGCTAACTTCCTATTAACTTATATTTGATCATTACATTTTTTTTTTTTTTTTTTTGCTGAAATGACTAGAGAACAATTTTCAAACCCTGTGGAATTTAACTTCTTTAAATTCAGTTGTAGTTTTTCATTATCTTTTATATTTCCTTCTATTTCACTCTCTCTCCTTCATATATTTCTTTGTTGCTTCTACCTTGCCTCAGCTCCCAGATTTATAATATTGGAGTGTTTTAGTACTTTGTCCTTAGATTATTCTATTTATACTTTAAAAATGATTTTATCTAGTCCCTTGAATTTAACTTGTCAACTGTATGCTGATGACTCAAAAATATTTATCTTTACCTCAGATCTTTTCTGAGAAAGCTCTCTTTCTTGACATATTTACTTAAATATTCAGTATGCATCTCAGCATTGTTGTTGTTCGTGGTGCTTTGAGTCAGTTCTGAATCATAATGACCCTCTTTACAATAGAATGAAATATTACCAGGTCCTTTGGTATCCTCAAAATTGTTGTTAAGCTTGAGTCCATTGCTATTGCCACTATGCCAATACATCTTTTTTTTTATGGTCTTCTTCTTTCACACAGATCCTCCACTTTAACAAGTAAAATGTCCTTCTCCAGGGACTGGTCCCTCCTAATAAGTACAAAGTATGAGAGAGGAATTCTCACCATCTTGGTTTCTTTAGTAATATATCATAAACCAACTCCTGTTCACCATTTAAAAAAGGAAAAACCTTTTGAGTCAATCTTGACTTTTGAATTTCTCTTATAAGCCATAATAATAATAAATAAATCAGGAAATTATGCTGGCCCCTGGTGTGGCACTATAGGATAAGCACAGCACAGCTAACAGCAAGATCAGTGGTTCAATCCACAAGCTGCTCCTTGACAACACTATACAGGATCACTATTAGTCTGAAATGAATGTTAGTACTTAACAACAAACAAAAAACTTTCAAAATGCAACCCAGCATAGAAAACTTCTACCACCTCCACTATTATCTATGTTACCCCAAGACAATATCATCTCTTAGCTAGATTATTTCAACTGTCTACAGGTAGTCCCAATTTGTGACATGCTTTTGTTTAGATGGCTCAATTTTAAGTCCGTTCTTACTGAAGTCAAAAACCTCTTTTTCATATTTTTGTTATTATTATTGCCATTTTATAATTGGTGTCTTCAGTAAACCCCATCTTTCAACATCTGTGTAAGAACGTCTGAGAATTATAATATCAGAAAATTGCATACTGCAACATTGTATACAGTGCATATTAATAATGGTAAAAATATACCAAAAAACAAACCAGATAGTCATTAAGTGTAAGTGTAGTTCCTCAAAAATCAAATGCAGCACATGTTAGAGACTATCTGCACTAATATATCTCTTGGTCTCAAACTATACACCATAGTTTTATTTACACAATTGAGTGGTCCTTTTTAAAATGTAAATTGGATCATCACTCCTTAGATATTGCCACTTCTTATGTATAATATTCATACTGGTGGTGATGGTGGCTGTGTGCCTTAGAAATGGTTCTGACTGATAGCAACCTTTTATAGAGTTTTTGAGACCATAAATCTTTATGGGAGCAGAAAACCTCATCTTTCTCCCATGGAGAAACTGGTAGATTTGAACTGCTGATCTTGTGGATAGCAGCCCAACTTGTAATTCACTAAGCTACCAGGTCTCCTTAATACTCATAAAAATGGCTCTTGTTTGTTTTTATTGTTGTTTTTAAGTGCCATAGAGTCAGTTCTGACTCATCAGTCTAGTGTGGGGTTTCCAAGGCTATAAGTCTTTACAAGAGAAGAAAGCCTCACCTTTCTTCTGAGGAGATACTGGTGGGCTTGAACCACTGACGCTGTGGTTCGAAGTCCAAGGCTTATCTTATAGGGCCACTAGCCACTCCAGTCTTTCATTTACTCAGATAAAAATCTAATATCATTATGTTCACTATGTTGTTGTTAAGTGCCATTGAGTTGATTCAGACTGATAGTAACCTTGTGTAGGGTTTCTGAGGAGTGACTGGCGAACCTGAACAGCTGACACTGTGGCTCAAACCGATGACAAGTATTCTTTACATACATAGACTCTTCTAGCATGTTCCTGAGCCAGAATCTTTGTCCATGCTATTTCTTTTCCTAGAATGTTCTTCTTATAGAATATACAAGACTTACTTTCAAAGTTCTTTGAGTGTCTGTTCAAATGTTACTCTATTAAAGAAACTTTTCCTCTAACTGCTGTATATAAAAGACTCTTCTTATTACCTTCACTTTTCAAAATGCCATTATTTTCTATTTCACTTATAACATTTTATTTTCCTTCAAATTTTTATAACACGATATATTCTGCAATTGCTGTTAAATTTCTATTTTTTTTTTATAAGTGCCTAGAAGAATTGATGCTTTTGAGTTATGGTGTTGGAGGAAAATATTGAAAGTGCCATGAGCTGCAGAAAGAATCAACAGATCTGTGTTGGAGGAAGTGCAGCCAGAGTGTTCGTTGGTGGCCAGAATGGCCAAACTTCACCTCTCATACTTCAGACATATTGTTAGGAGGGACCAGCCACTGGAGAAGGATATCATGTTTGGTAAGGCGGAGGATCAGAGAAAAAGAGGAAGACCCCCAGCAAGATGGATTGGCTAAGTGGCAGCATCAATGGGCTCAAGCGTGGCAACAGTAGTGTGGTTGGCCCAGGATTGGGCAGTGTTTCATTCTGCTGTTCATAAGGTCACTATGAGTCAGTACCGACTCAATGGCACCTAACAACACCAACAGCCCCACTAGAATACAGTTGTATTCTGTGAATTAACATATCCCTGTTCTTAGAATGGTGTTTTGCACAAGTAGGTACACATTAAATGTTTGTTTCATCCATTTAATTAATTTTCTAGGAATCTTAGCATAAAATTCTGGAATCTTTGTGTTTTGTATCATTAATGGACTCCTAAAGTAATTTAACACACCAAATTCATTCAAGTGATTTTTGCCTATCTGGTTAACAAAACTGCATAAGTTCGTCATTATTTGTATTATTCCTACACATATATTTTATAAATTTATCATATAAATACTTAATCATATAAATTAATTTTATAAATATCTTATACATTAGCATTCCAGTAAACATCATAGCTTACACCTATACTATGAACTGAGTGGGACACAGTTTCCAAATATATTGAGTTTTTCCTTAAATACAAATTTTTGAATGTCAAAATCAGTTTCTATAGTGTTGACTCTGACTCATAGCAGGCCTATGTGTGTCGGAGTAGTACTGCACTCCATAGGGTTTTCAATAGCTGATATTTACAAGTGACCACCAGACCTTTTATCTAAGCAGCCAAGCACACAAACTGTTTAAACCACTCAGAAACTATAAGCTATGCTAATTCCCTTCTATTTTCCCTTTCTGTTGTACTGTTGTTAGGTGCCATTGAGACTGTACCTACTCATAGCAAGCCTATGCAGAACAGAATGAAACACTGCCCATTCGGTATCATCCTCACCATTGCTATATTTGAGCCCACTATTGCTTCCATGAGGGCCTTCATCTTTTTCACTAACCCTACACTTTACCATATATGATGTTCCTTTCCAGGGACTGGTCCTTCATGCAGACATGTCCAAAGTATTCAGTAAAATATCCTGTTGTTGTTAGTTGTCAAACAGAAGGTCCAACTCATTACGACCCTTTGTACAACAGAATGAAACACTGCACCATTCTCACAATCATAGTTGTACCTACCGTGTCAATCCATCTCATTGAGGAACTTCTTTTTTTTAACTGAATCTATAGTTGCCAACCATGAGATCCTTCTACAGGGACTGTTTTCTCCTAAAAACATACTAAACCCTGAAAATCTTCATATTGTCAATGCTTTTGAAAGGAGAGACTAGAAATGAGGACGAATTTTAGGAAGAGGATATCAGGCCCAATGTGTAAGATGCATAACAAAGAGCTCAATGAACTAGGCAAAAGAAGCATAAAGGGAGAAGGAGAACTAGGTACTTAGCAGAGGAGCTACTAGAGATTGGTTTATCCTACAATATGAGAGATATGAACCAGAACTTAACTGCTGAGCCCTTGACTTTTAATTCCTTAACACTTTGTCTTGCATTTTGTAAGGAGTGGTACAGTGTGATAAAGTTCTAGTGTGGTGCTGTAAGATAAGTTCTGTAATGCTAACTGAAAGATCGGAGGTTCAAGGCCACGATCTGTTCCTTGGAAACAAGACTGTCAAGTTGGAACTTCTTCGACACCCTTTAACAACAACAACAACAACATGCACAAAATGCATTTTAGTTTTGTCCAGAATTTTAGTAAGTTTCAAATTCAAGTTACAGCTTTGTTGTTGTTAGGTGCCATTGACTCAGCAATGACTCATAGAGAACTTATCACAGCAGAATGAAACAATGTCCGATCCTGGGCCAACCTCACTACTATTGCCACACTTGAATCCATCAATGCTGCCACCTGGCCAATCCATCTC
>NW_006408746.1:4531525-4536810 GCF_000296735.1 Chrysochloris asiatica | reverse complement strand
TGAGATGTAATCCATACCGAAGGCTGTGCTCGTTCATCTTCATCAGTAAATGTTTTAAGTCCTCTTCACTTTCAGCGATCAAAGTTGTATCATCTGCATATCGCAGGTTGTTAATGAGTCTTCCTCCAATCCTGATGCCACTTTTTCTTCATATAACCCAGCTTCTCTGATTATTTGCTCAGCATACAGGTTGAATAAGTATGGTGAAAAATACAACCTTGTCGCACACTTTTCTTAATTTTAAACCATTCAGTGTTCTCATGTTCTGTTCAAACAACTGCCTCTTGGTCCAGGTTCAGATTCTCATGAGTACAATTATGTGTTCCCAAATACTCATATTACACAATGTTGTCCATAGCTTGTCATGATTCACACAATCGAAAACCTTTGTATAGTCAATAAAGCACAGGTAAATATCTTTCTCATATTCTCTACTTTCAGCCAAGATCCGTTGGATATCAGCAATGATATCTCTCGTTCCTTGGCCTCTTCTGAATCTGGCTTGAACCTCTGTAAGTTCTCTGTCAATATATGATTATAGCTGTTTCTGTATTACCTTTAACAAAACTTTATTCGCTTGAGATATCAAAGGGAATTTGTAGGAGAATCAAGAAATCCATTGCTTTCTATTTCAAGATGCTCGTCTATTCCCAGAGCCACCATCTTTGGAGAGAACAAGTGGGGGAAAGATCAGAACAGCCACGAAGCCTGACAGAACTGAGGAGATACAGGTGTGGATATTTATTTTTTTTGGTGTCTGTCCATTGTTCATTGGTCTCTCGCTGACTGTGCAACTTCATTCTCTCTTTTGATATTTGCTTTGTCCCTGATGTGGCACTATAAGTTGAGCACTAGAACACAAGGTCATTGAACTGTAAGGTCAGAAGTTCAAACTCATCAGCTGTTCTTTGTAAACCCCATACAGGTTCACTGTGAATAGGAACCTACTCCACAGCATTTAACAATAATACCAGCAATGATTTGTTCAGTGAAACTGCATTGTGATATTCAAAAAAACATTTGAATGTCTAGTTTACATCATAGATGATGAAGACAATAAATGTGCAAATTTTAAGAAAACTCTTCATTTTCAATTCCTATATATCTCTTAGCCTCCTCCCTAAGTCACCTGTCACTGACAGAGAAAATTACAAATTTATTTTTGTTTTGTTTTAGGGATGAGCTGTCTTTTTGTTCTGTTTTGTTTGAGAAAATTAGATAGTTTTATTTTCCTAATCATTTGATAATATTATTTAAACACCTACAGGTGTATTCAATGTTAATTAAAGAGAATATTAATATTTTAAATGTACCAGTAGAAACTTGTGGTATCTGAAACTCAAATATATATGCATCTGTTCTTTTGAAAAAAAAAATTTAGGTTACCTCAGTGAACATTTTTTATTTATATTTCTACATTAATTATTGTGAACATTCTGCTGAAAATGATGAAGATGTCTGAAGGAAGCAATTTGTGAATGAATCACAGTCATAATAAAATGCCATAGGAAAGAACACCTCTAACATTTTATACTATACATAATTGAACAACAATTTTCTCTCAAAAAGCATGATTTTATTCTAGAAGAAGGGAATTTTAATAGTATCTCTAAAAGGAAGCCTCACTATTAACTGGATGCACACAGCAAGTAACATTTAGCAAATATATATAGTGATTTCCAATGCTTCATAATTAAGTGACATGTTTTGCTTCTTCTTTTTTTTTTTTTTTTTTTTTTTTTTAGGGAAATTTTTTTTTTTTTTTTTTTTTTTTTTTTTTTTTTTTAGGGAAATGAAAGATAGGCTTATTATAAGCCTAACCATTATTACAAAAAGAGGTAAGAACATGAAAACACCTTGTGAAAGAAGAGGAGGTGAAGCCCGTTTTTTGCTTTTTGAAATATGTATTCATCCATTTTCCCTCATGCTACATAAATGATATACTTTTGGAAAATAATAGTTACTATACCAAATAGCACTAATCCATTGAAATATCTTATTACCAGCAAATCTAGGTTTTACTCCCTGCTTACTTTCATTTACTATTAACTGAGTAGAATTTCCTAACATGAAAAAGATACATTTTGCATGCCACAATTGCCAAACAATAGCAACAACAATAATAATGAAATTATAAATGCTGTGGAGAGCAGCATTTCTACCTAAATATAATAACACTGGCCCTGTGTACTCATAGTGAAAAATGTGATCTCAGTCTCCATCCTAGAGGTATTACTGTTCATACCCATAAGGAAACACAAAGTATTGAATGTAAGAACAACAACAACAAAAAAGGTAACCTAAATACCCACTCAGCAGTTTGAAACTACCAGTGGTTCCTCAGAAGAAAGATGAGGCGTTCTGCTCCCGTAAAGATTTACAGCCTCGGAAACCCCGTACAGGGTCGCTATGAGTCGGAACCCGACTCCACAGCACTTAACAACAACACAAATATCCACTAGCCAAGATATGATTAAGTAAATTCTAATATAGTCAAGCCATGAAATATTATTGTTAGTTTCTGTCAAGTCCATGCCAACTAAGTAGCAATGAATGACAGTATAATAATGAAATATATGGTATGAATATGTATAATATATATACATACACACACACAGAGGTCTTCAAGACATAATCTTAAATTCAGATTATAGATTACTGTATAAAGTATAATCCCATTAATGGAAATATGCATATTTATATCCGTACATATATCAGTGTTATATATTTTACTTATTGGTTTTTACATTTGATAAAGCATAAGAATGGCTCACTCTAGAGAAGGAACAGGTATGTCATGGTGAAAGGAAACTTTTATCTTAGTTGGAATTTTTATTTACAAAAATAAAGAACTGTGCTTTTAAAATAGAGTGAAAACTTCAATTTGGATTTACAATGCCTTCCTCCTTTCATGCCTAAACTCCTTTTCCTTTATTTCAAAATATTTCAAGTCAAAGAGTAAGAATATTCCCTTGAACTATGGTAAAATACTGCATGTTTCCTCCTTGGTAATGTTCCAAAGAAACTGTGGTTAATGCACTAATGGACTAAAATCACTTTTGCTATCTCATTTTTATGCAGGCTCATGATACATAAAAATGTACTCTCTATTTCATATATCTACACACACACACACACACACACACACACATATATAAGTGCCGTCGAGTAGATTTTGACCCATAGAGACCCTATATAGGGTTTCTGAGGAGTAGCTGGTGAACTTAAACTGCCTACCTTGCAGTTCAAATGGCTCTGCAGTCTGGCACATTAGCCCACAGCGCCACATCAGGACTCCTATAGATCCTAGCAAACTGAATTTTTTTGCAACTTCAATCTTTTATGATTTTTTTTTTATTGGTCCAGTTGAGAGGAATTTTCATTTTCTTTACACTGAGATAAATCCCTATTAAAGTCTTTCTTTGATTTTCATCAGTCAGTATCTTAACTCCTTATTACTTCATATAAAAGAGCTTCTCGAATTATTTGCTCAGCATACGGATTGAATAAGTATGGTGCGAGGATACAACCCTGGTTCACAACTTTCCTGATTTTAAGCCATTCCATTTTCTCTTTTATGTTTAAACTATTACCCTTGGTCAAAATATAGGTTCCTCTTGAGCGAAATTACATGTTTTGGAACACTTAAATGTGTGGAGTCTACATTTTCTGTGGAAACTCATAAAAATCTTCACTTTCGTGTTTTATTTTCAATTTTTTGTGCTCATTGATTTCTTTCATCTAAACCTGAGAGAAAAATGGAACTGGTATCCACTCCCAAACTGAAATCTTCTCTTTAGATGTTGTTGTTGTTGTTGTTAAGTGCCGTCGAGTCGGTTCCGACCCATAGCGACCCTGTACAGGGTTTCCGAGGGTGTAAATCTTTACGGGAGTAGAAAGCCTCATCTTTCTCCCGCAGAGCGGCTGGTAGTTTCGAACCGCTGACCTTAAGGTTCGCAGCCCGTTTTGTAATCACTACGCTACCAGAGCAGATACGTCCCCACAAAATGTGGGGGATTGTATTCAATCACAGACACAGCATAAAATGTGCCCTTACATGTAAATATCTAGTGAATATAAAGATGTCATACAATTCAAGTAAACATTTCTTCACACACACACACACATACACACATACAAATTAATGAATTATTAATACATTTTATTGATCTCCAACTAAAAGTGGACGCAATTTAATTTTAGAGAAATTATATTTATAACACATTGTAGTATCATAAAAATAGGTGTGTAAAACCTTTTAAAGTCAATATTTACCCTGAGAATCCCTTATATTATCTACAAAATGCACCAAAACAAAATTAAGAAACCCATTCCCACTGAGTCAATTTAAACTCATAGTGACTTTATATTTTACAAAGTAGAACTACTCCACTGAAATTTTTTGCTAGAACTTTAAGGAAAAAGAAGTACATTGTCAGGCCATTTTTCTATAGTGCATGAGCCACCAAGATTTAGAGGTGAAAAGCAAACTCTTTGTCATTCATGGATCCAAAAAGTGTACAGTACCTTCCAAAACCAGATTTGCAATCTGTGTGATGAGATGTTCGCATCAGGAAACGTATGAGTTTTTCAATTTCAGTACCAATTTGTGGCATTAGTTCAGTGAAAGAAATTGAACTGAACATAGTGAAACCCATGAAGATTAAATGTACACATGCTATGACCATAGTTTTATTTCACTTTTAAATATAGAAGTGAATTAAAAAAGTAGTATTACTAGAGTTCCAGTTCATACACCACAGGTTTATTAAAAACAAAACCTGTTAAACATGTCTCTATAATGAGTAGATAACTGCAGACAAGTTCTCTCAGCAATACATTTGTCTTTGCCTTATTAGGGTTCCTTGAAAAAAAAAGAAAAAAATGCTTCTTGTGCTATGGAGAGGAAACAAAAAGTGATTTTACCAACTTTTTAGCAAAACTCAAATAGAAAAATTACAAGAATGCTACCCTGCATAAAACAATAGTTTACAGATGACTTTAAACAGTAGTGATGTGAAATGAACTGTTATTGTCCATACTCAGTCTGACAATCATGTGGTTTGCCATGCCAGTAAGACAAATTCAACAGAAATGGATTAGTATTCTTAGCTCTGGTAGCATAGTGGGTTCCAGCTTGGGCTGCCAACCACAAATTCTGCAGTTTGAAACTTACAGCCACTACAGGGGAGAAAGATGAGGCTTTCTACTCTTGTAAAGGTTTACAGCCTGGGAAACACATATCCAGGGTCACTACAAGTCAGAACCAACAGGACAAGAAGCTG
>NW_006408746.1:4526162-4530630 GCF_000296735.1 Chrysochloris asiatica | reverse complement strand
TAAAACTCTCTCTATTTGCAGATGATATGAGCCTAGACATAGAAAAACCTAAAGACTCAGTAAAAAAGCTACTAGACCTCATTGGAAGATTCAGCAAAGTGGCAAGGTATAAGATCAAATATCAGTTGGATTCTTCTATACCAATAACAACAGCACTGAAAAGGACATTAGGAAAACAACATTTATAATACCTGCTCACAAGATGAAATATCTAGGAATAAATGTAACCATAGAAACAAATGACATATACAAAGTAACTACCAAACACTACTACAAGAAACAAACAGAGACCTACAAAAAAATGGAAGAATGTACCATGCTCCTGGATAGGAAGACTTAACATTGTGAAAATGTCAATACTGCTCAAATCAATTTACACATATAACCCAATCCCAATTCAATTCAGATTCTAACAACATTCTACAAAGAGATGGAAAAAAAAAAACAGTTACAAATTTTATATGGAAAGGAAAGAGACCAAGGATAAGCAAAGCACTGCTTAAGAATAATGAGGTTGGAAATCTCTCACTCTCCAATTTCAAAATGTATTACATGGCTACAGTGGCAAAACAGGTTGGTACTGGTATAATGAAAGATACATAGATCAATGGAACAGAATTGAGAATCCAGATATTAACCAATCCACATACAGCCAACTGATTTTCGACAAAGTGCCTAAATATATCGCATGGGGAGGTGATAGTCTCTTTAACAGACAGTGCTGGCAGAACTGGAAAGTGATATGCAAAAGACTGAAACAAGATCTTTACCTTACACCTTATAAAAAAACAACTCAGCATGAATTAGAGATCTAAATGTGAATTCCAGTATTATGAAGGCCATCAATGAAAAAATAAGGACAAATTTGAGGGCTCTAATTCATGGAATAAGGAGTTCTGGTAGCGTAGTGGTTACGAATCGGGCTGCGAACCTTAAGGTCAGCGGTTCGAAACTACCAGCTGCTCCGCGGTAGAAAGATGAGGCTTTCTACTCCCGTAAAGATTTACACCCTCGGAAACCCTGTACAGGGTCGCTATGGGTCGGAACCGACTCGACGGCACTTAACAACAACAACAATTCATGGAATATACATACTACCACACATTTTGAAAACTAGACATAGAAAAGTAGACACAATAGATGATCGGCACATACTAAAAATTAAAAACATGTACATTAAAAGACTTCAGCAAAAGAGTAAAAAGGGAACCCACAGAAGGGGAAAAAATCTTTTGCAATGACATATCAGACAAGGGACTCATTTCTAAAGTATATAGAAAGCTACAACACCTCTACATGAAAAGACAAATAACCCAATTAAGAAATGGACACTGGACATGAACAGACACTTCACTAATGAGGAAATCCGGGCAGCCAACACACATATGAAGAAATGTTCATGATCACTAGCCATTAGAGAGATGCCAATCAAAACAATGATATATCAGCTCACACCAGCAATAACAGCAAAGATCAAAAAAGTAAAGGATAATAAATGCTGGTGAAGATGTGGAGAGAATGGGATGCTCCTGAATTGCTGGTGGGATTGCAAAATGGTCCAATATCTCTCGAAAGCATTAGTGCTTCCTCAGAAGTTTGGAAATAGAAATACCTTATGATCCAGCAATACTTCTACTTTGTATTTACCCACAAGAAATATGAGCCATAAGATGAGTAGATATATGCATACCAATGTTAATAGCAGCACTATTTACAATAGCAAAAAGATGGAGATAGCCTAAGTGTCCATCAACTGACAAGTGGATAAACAAACAGTGGTACATACACACAATGGAATACTATGCTACCTTTGAAAAACAACAAGGAAGCTGTAAGCCACCTCATTACATGGATGAACCTTGAGGACATTATGCTGAATGAAAGTAATCAGTCAGAAAAGGAGAAATTCTGCATAGGACCACTACTGTAAAAGACTAAGAAAAAGAACCCATACTAAAAGGGGGGAGGGGGGCGCGTAGATTCTTTGATGGTTACAGGGATGTGGAGGATGGGGTGTTGGGAGGTAGAGGAAGGTGGAACACAGGGTAGTGAAGAGACACAGGATAGTTTGGGTGCTAGGAAAGGGGGCAATAAACAGAAAGGGGAGGAGAATGGAAGAATAAAGAGTATTGGAGACCAATTAGGCAGATTTCATGGACTAAGTGGGACAGAGATAAATAGTGATGTATGTGCAACCTTGGAACAACAGGGCTCTGGGATACAGGGATCAAGGCATGATTGGAAATGGGCAAAATGGGGGAAACAGTGTTAAGATGCTTGACTGTCTTTTGAATCTTGGTTTCCCTTGCATACCATTATAAAGTGGACACATGAGTGGTAGAGAAAGGAATAGCCAAAAAAATATCACCATAGAAAGCTTGTAAGTCAGTCTTCTGCCTGTAAATGATTGCAATACCTAAAATGGGGCTATAATGTGCCCAGTGAAGGAGGCTTTCTGTGGAGTCTCTGCATTACATAAGACCATAGGAGGAATTCTGAACCCCACCAAGAATCTTCTGATGTGGGGAATTTCCACTTGAAAGGACAAGCAGACCAGCCTGGAATGGCTAGAAGAACAGAAGCTACTTCTTGAAAGAACGACCAGCAAGAAAACTTCAAAACAATAATGGCAGTCCAAATGACTACTATAAGAACAAGCAAGTTGCTTGCCCAGGAGACATTAAGGCAAGTGGTCGGGTCCCTTCAGAGCAAACCTCCTTGTACGACTAAGACTCAATGGGACTACACGAGCAGACAAGCGCTCTAACTGGTGACCATGTTGGTAACAGATAAGGGGAAGAAGTGAGGGAAAAACAGCAATGAAGCTGCAAGCTAAACCCTACTACATTCAAAAGACTCCTCTGAACCCAGGTGGAGACCTGGTTGCCAGCAGCATGGCAAGATCTGGGGACTCTTGGACCCAGAGTCAGTGATAAAGTTACAGAGGACTAGAGTGGAGCGTGAAGTGGCCAGATGATAAGAAGAGAGGGCATATGCACAAGAACACCCACACCTGCAGATAATACCCACTTGACCTGGCTTCAATGATCAGAACTCTACTAAAAGAAGAAAGAAGAGGAAAAAAAAGAGTAATGTGATACAATTTGATCAACTTGACCTACACCTATGCAGGCAGTAGCTCAAAAGAGGGAACAAATCTTTACAGGGAGGATCATTCCCACCCCCTCGATACACAGGGTAGATAGGGATGGGCAACTTGGACATGGGATACCCAGATTGGGTTGTTGGGGGGAGCTTTAAAGGCAAAAAGTGACTGGCTTACAAGCGTTCAAGAGGGAGCTGGGATCCACAGGGTGCAGAGGAAGGTCGAATCTCCACTGAGTGGTATCCAATTTGTCTGGGCTGGGCTGATGAATGGAGATGGGGATAGGACTCTTGTGGTACAATAGTGAATAATTGCTATCAGGACTGACTAGGAGGATTGAAAATGTAAAGGTAGACATTCTGTAGCAAAAGGAGGGGAGTGGTTGACTTTGCATTCCAGGAACAGAGTTGCCTGGGACCATCAAGGGAGAAGAGCAGAGTGCAGGACCCTACTCAAAGAAGGAGTGATGACAGAGATGGAGGCAGAGAGGATGATGTGGAGAATTGGAGCGGCTTGAAACTCTAAACCCAGAGAGGGATATGAGCTGTGTGCTGACCCTTTGGTTGGTTGATGATGCATGGAGGGGATTATACCCATAGCAATTAAACAATGTACAATAGGATAAATGTAAAGTTAATGTTCTCCCATGTAAACTATCACATTATTCACAACAAAACATTTTTTTTAATTAATGAATGATAGTTGCATATACTTATAATTCTGTTCTGCATGGTTGGTTGTTTCCTGTCTTTATCTATGCTATAGATTAGGTAAAGTATGGGTTTCATCTCACCAATTTTCTCTGTGCTACCATCTTTACTCTCTTTGTTTCATTCAAACTGGTCAATTTGCTGGTCTTCCAACACTGTATGTTCTTTCCTCTTTGTAATGCGTACACATAATTTTGCCCTTTTAACCTACTAGTCATCCTTTAGATTTCAGTTTGGTTTATTTCCTCCACTGAGTTAGACTGAATAAATTCCTTCTGTGTACTATATACATTTAGTGTGGTGCTATAGGATAAGCTCTGGACTAATCACAAGGTTGGCAGTTCAAACTCACCAGCTACTCCTTAGAAACCTTATATAGGGTTGCTGAGTCAGAAGTGATTTGACAGCACTGAACAACAACAAAGACAACAAAGCAAGTTGTACTCTTTTATAATTAGTATAATCACATTTTTAATATATATATATATGTAGAACTACTCTGGTAGCTTAGTGGTTACGAATAGGGCTGCGAGCCACAAGGTCAGCAGTTCGAAACTACCAGCAGTTCTGTGGGAGAAAGATGAGGTGGTCTGCTCCTGTAAAGATTTACAGCCTCGGAAACCCTGTGTAGGGTCGCTATGAGTCGGAACCG
>NW_006408746.1:4520563-4526062 GCF_000296735.1 Chrysochloris asiatica | reverse complement strand
ATATATATATATATATATATTTCTACAATATTTTAAACTCCATCAAATTAAGTTCTGTGTCTATTTCTCTTTACTCACCAGTCTTTTTTCAGTAGTGCTCAGTACACTTCAACTCCACAGAGGACACTGATAAATGAAGAGAACTGTCTTATAGCTTATAATTGTGCAAATTGAGGCCATCAAGGAGAGAGTTGCAATGTAAATGTACATGCCCTAACGTTATCACAAAGATCAGAGTTTAAAAATGGTATTGCTATTTTTAAAAAAACTGTATTACTTGGTATTGTTGTTATTTGCCATTTAAGCAATTGCAACTCATGGCAACACCATGTGTGCATAGTAGAACTCTGTGCTCCACAGAGTCTTCAAGACTGTTACCTTTCACAAGCTAGTTTTCAAGACTGTCTTCACAATGTACCACAGGGTGGATTTGAATCACCATGGATAGTAATTGAATATTTAACCATTTACATCACCAAGATATCCCTAAGCATTATTCTAGTTTCTCAAATGATCAACTGGAGCTGAGGATTTTAAAATAGAATTTGGACAAGTAATAGTAAATTATAAAACAAGGGGAGAGGGAATTTAAAAATTGAAGAAAGTGTAAGAAAAGACAGTGGCAGACAAGAGGAGTAGCATGGAAAGTAAATATAATCAATATTTAACACCACAAAATAAAGCTAGATCCAAGAAAAAAAAATTGACTTTGAGTCTACCAACTTTCACTGAAAAGTAGGGTTGAGAATGTCATAGTTTTACAAAATAGTTAAACTGTTTCCATAGTTTATGTCAGATATAGTCCTGTGTACCACTTAGTGCATTCCCAAAAGGAAGAGCTATAATTTTTATCATTTATTCTGCTTATATTTTATTTTTAGATGCCTAGGGAAAAGGTTGATTTCTTACTTATGTTTTCAATGAATTCATAGCTTGAAGCAATCAGCATGGATTTATAAAGAATTTGAATGAGTCCATTCAGTCATACTTCAATAACTAAGATCCCACAGGGACTAGCAACTTGATTCTTAGATGGATTATTTTCATGTACAACATCTTAATTTTCAGGGATTCAAATCATGCATGACAAACTCATTTTCTTTGTTATGTTACAGGATATTCTAAGTACCAAGGGAGATTTCAAAGAGTCCATCAATTTAAGTGTGCAGAAAAATATAAGGAAATTTTGATAATAGTTTCAGAATAAATCTAATGACCTACTAGTTTACATGATGTCTTTGTTCCTACTCGTAGTGATCCTGTCTAGGGTTTCCAAGGAGAAGCTAGTGTCTAGTAGGTTTTTTGGTTCTTTCCAGAAGACCCTTATTTTGTTCTTTTGATTATGAAAAGATTATAGAGTTATCTTTAACTTTCAGCCAACACTATGTGGACTGATGAAGTGACCTTTTCTTATTGAAAGCAAGTTTACATTTAAAATTTGGTATTGCCATTTCTTCAAATTGATTTTACTTTTTTTATTCAAATTGAATAGTTTTCCAATATTCTAGTCTTACATTAAAAAATATGAAGGAATGTAAAATAACAGATCATTAAAAAATAAAATGATTTGATTGACCTGTACATTTCTTTTTGGAGGTAGCAAAATTCATAAATACTAACTTTGGTTTATGAGCCCCAAGAAGGGTTCACCAGGTTGCAAGAACTCAATAAGTCTATGTTGATTGAGAGCTGGATAAATTTTTGCCCAATGTAATTAATTCATTTTTATATAGGCTGATGGAAGTTCCCAGCAGAACTGTAGGTAGGGATGGCCCATTAGACATAATCTACAGCTTGACATTTTTAATCCAATTTTCATATTCTTGTGAAGAAGATTTTCAAGAAGAAAACTTACCTACTAATTCATTACCCACATTTCTGTTTCTATCAATGCCAAATATTAAAATTAACTCCTGGCAGTTAGCCTAGGTATAATATTAAGATAACTCTTAAGAAGAAAATCATGAAAAAAATATATAGTTTTTCTTTATACTTTAGCAAGTAGAAAGCATAACTTTATACGACAAAAATATTTGAAATCTCAGTTTTTCCATTGTTGTTAATTGCCATTGAGTTGGTTCTGACTCATAGTGACCCTTTATAGGGTTTCCAAGGAGCAGTTAGTGAGTTTCAACCACCAATCTTATGGTTCAAACCAACCTATGGTCTAGTGCTTTTCCCACAACACAACACTAGTATCTGGTGTTATGACAAAGGTATACCAATTAATCAAATGAAAAATATCTTCCAGACAATGAAAAGTAAATTAAATAAGCAACTACAAATTATAACAAACAACACATTTATTTAGAAAAATAAACTGGAAATGCTGTCTGTTTGGCTGTTACATTTTCCAATGAAGCATAGATAAATGGCTATAAAATTTTATTATATGTCAAATACAAATTACAAATGATTTTTTTTTTAATTAAGAGAACAAATATAGATGCTCAACACAAATGTTTGTATACAGTTCACTGTTTTTTATTTCTTGGCTTTTTAATGATAGAAAATGATTTTAATAAAATAAAATAAAAATTTGCTCCCTTTTTCATTCATTTTGACCAGATTGATGCTTTTTCATTATTATCCTGTAGTTTTGGTTTTTTAACTGAGACAAATATATTTTTATTAAAGATTTTCATAGAAGAAAGAGAAATTATTATCATAAGAATTCTAAGTTTTCCTTTTTAGGCTTCTGCAAGAAACTGCTTGTTGCGGTCTCAAAACCCATAGGCCCATCTGTGCAAATAATGGCACACATCATTACCCTGAATGGAAGTGACAGTGCAAATATTTGAAGTTCATTGAGAAGTAATCAGTAAAAACTGACCCCCACCCTCATTCAATGTGGGGTGTAGGATGGAATGCAGAAACTTTTCAAGCAAATAGTGATTCCATTATGGCTTTGAGGATGTACATGGGATGGTAAAATTATTCTCACTCTGCAAACAGCAACATCCTGTCTTAAAACTGTTTGTTGATACAATGTCCCTCTGTTCAGCTTTCTTTTTGTTTATGTCTTGAAATTTGAAATATTTCTAGGTATAAATATTTTCTACCTCTATATGTTCACCTTTCCTAATGATACATCAATTTATAGTTTTCTAACAAATTGCTGGATTTTCATTTTCTTAAGTTTGCATCTGGGAAACTTTATTTCCATGGTAAGTAAGATGGATATTTGTTTGGTTTCTGTTTTCTTGTTGACATACTTGTTTGGTCCTTTTTATCTATTGACTTTATTTTCTCAGTAATTTTTGAATGACGAGACTTACTTAAGGCTGTGGTTTTTTGTTTGTATTTTTTTTTTCCCTCTAGGGCTCTGGTCATGAATATCAGATCAGAGGCAGATGGTTTTATGTAGATCCAATCAATGATTAGTTGTGCTCCAAAGTTGAAGGGTTTGTTTCTCCGAGACGGTCAGGTTGCTGGGTATTTAAAAGCTTGGATCTAGCATCAACAAGTTATGAAGAATCAGAAGTGAGAAAAATGAACTGACATGCCTCCAAATAAAGATATTCTTTCCAACCTGAAGGAGCTGTCAGAAGAAGAAAACAAGAGACAGATAATTAGTTCATACAGTAAGAACAGCTTTAAAGAACACATGAACTATTAACAACAAAGTAATCATTTATTAACAGTATTAGCTATTAACAACTAAATATTTAAATTATCAAGTATTTTAATATAAATATTTGAACATATTTGAAACATATTTAATTTAAATTTCATAAAAAACAATGTTTGATAATATACTGAAAAACAATTTAGCTTACATTTTAACTGAGATATCTTCTATTATTCCTGACGATTTAAACCTTAAGGTAATTTATCTATTTGTAAATGTATCAGTTTCTCAAAATATTTCTTAAATTGTCATACTTGAAATTCTTATTTGCATATATATCAACCTTAAATTACCTAATCAAAATTTCCTTTTCAATAAGGTAGACCCTTCATTTAAAACTAAAATATATTAGTTCAAAAAAGATTATAGAATTGCCATAAAGGTACCCTGAGGCAGCAGAATTCAAAAGAACTAGAATTGTAATTAGAATTAATCCATAAATACTTGCAATACTTTTAAGCTAGTACTTTAAAAGAATATATATCCATATTGTATTCCAAGGATATATTTTATAGAATAGTAAAATAAAGAAAATATTAGCTCAGGCCTAATTGTCTCCCAGCTCATTCCTCATCAAACATGTTAAGTATCACTGTGTAATGCATATATGTTCTTCTTTCTCTGCTTTTTTATTTAAAAGAGAATAATTACAAAGTGTATTATTATAACTGGTCCAGAAAATAAGTAAAGTAAAGTTGGTGCTGCAAATAATCGATTAATAAACAATTTAAAAAGTCAGACTACTGTTTTAAGTATGCTTTTGATGCCTTAAAGTCCATCTGAGATCTTTTTTAGCTTGTGGTTTAGGACTAGAATAATGCCAAGAGGCATGTTACTTTCCATGTTACAGAGAAACACATTATAGTTATAGGCACAATTCAAAATGAGGATGAATGGCTGCAAGCATCTATTTAATAATCAGAACATGCAATATATGATGTTTGAATCAAAGAAAATTGGAAGTTGTCAAAAATGAAATGGAATGCATGAAGATTGATATCCTAAGCATTAGTGAGCTGAAATGGATTGGTATTGGTCATTCTGAATCTGACAATCATTTGGTTTCATATGCCTAAAAGGAGAAATTCAAAAGGATGGTGTAACATTCATCATCCAAAAGAACATTTCAGATTTATCTTGAAGTATAATGCTAATAATAGATAGAATAATATCCATACACTCACAAGGAAGACCTATTGTGGTGCTGCAGGATAATGCACTAGAACACAAGGTCAGTTTGAACTACAAACAGAATGGTTCAAACCCACCAGCCACTCCTCAGAAACTTTATACAGGGCCACTATCCATAACAACAATAAGGAGGACCAGTTAATACCACTATTACTCAAATTTATGCACCAGCTAGTAAAGCCAGTGGTAGTGATTCTGAAGAGTTCTACCAAATTGTTGACTATGAAACTGATCAAACATGCAGTCAAGATGTTTTAATAATTACTGGCCATTGGAATACTCTGGTTGGAAACAAAGAAGAATGATCAGTAGTTGGAAAATATGGTCTTTGTGATAGAAGTGATGCTAGAGATCAGATGAAAGAATATTGCAAAACCAATGACTTAGTCATTGAAAAAACTTAAAAAAAAAATAATATAAAAGGTGAATGTATACATGGACCTTACTCAATGGAATACACAGAAATCATTTGTGTAAAGACACAGTGGAAACGTTCTATATCATCAGCCAAAACAAGGCCAGGGACAGACTGTGGAACATACCAATTGTTCACATACAAATTCAAGTTAAAGTTGAAGAAAATAAAAACAAGTGCATGAAAGCCAAAATATGACCTTGAATATATCCCACCTTGTTTTAGAGATCATCTCAAGAACAGATTTGATACATTAGATACT
>NW_006408746.1:4497161-4498501 GCF_000296735.1 Chrysochloris asiatica | reverse complement strand
CATGTTCTTATTATTAATGAATGTTTACAGCTGTTTCTCTTCATTTTCAATTGTGCCCCATCAGCAAATGATGGTCCCACAAGCTTTACTCTCATGGGCTTTACTCCATTTATGTTATCCCGGTCAACTCTACTTTATGTTATCCCGGTCAACTCTACTTTAAGAAAGCAGCTCTTCTCCAGTTGCAATTTGAGTGTCTTCTAACCTGAAGGACTCATTTTCTGACACTATATCTGACAGTGTTTCTCTGCTATGCATAAGTTTTTCAGTGACTAAATATTTGGAAGTAGTTTGTCACTCCTTCTTCCAGTCTGTCTTAGTCTGGAAACTCATCTGAAACCTGTCCACCATGGGTGACCCTGCTGGTGTTTAAAATACTGGTGGCATAGCTTCCAAACTCACAGCAACTCATAAGCCACTACAGTATGACAAACTACAGATGAGTGCTACTCATAGAACTCTAGCTAAGACTTATTTGGGAATATTATCTCAAACTTTTAAATTCTTTCTTTATGACTGCTATACTAATTTTGAGATCAAATTATTATTGTTAAGTGCTGTAGAGTCAATTCTGAATCAAAGCAGCCTTATTTTGGGTTTTATAAAAACAGTTTTATTTGAACAGCTGACCTTGTTTTTTGCAATCCAGTGTTAATCCTACAGAGCCATTTCAGGAGTTGTTGATAGGGTAGTAAAATTGTCTCAGTAGGAGAATAAATGATGTGGAAAAAAAAATGCTATTTTTCCTTGTTTTAGATCCATATTTAGAAACATTTCTTTGAGGAATGCTTTCTAGTAATTCTTTTCTATAGTTTATTTTAGGCATAATTGACCACTAAGTGTTAAGTCAAGAGAGCCATCTGTTATGATCAAGTGCCAATTCTAAAAAAAAATACTTTCTTTTCACAATGTAGAAATAACTAATTGACTAATTTTAATAGCATGCAAAGATAGTTTTATCTTTGTTGTTGTTAAGTGCCATCAAGTCTGATCATACTCATAGCAACCCTATATAGCCTTTCCAAGCAGCATCTGGTGCGTTTGAACCACCGACCTTGTAGATCAAACTGATCTTTTGGCTCAGTGCTTTATCCTTGTTGTTGTTAGGTGCCATCGAGTCAGTACCGACCACTAGCGACCTTATGCACAACAGAATGAAACACTGCCCAATCCTGGGCCAACCTCACTATTGTTGCCACTCTGGAGTCCATCGACCTGCACTTCTTCCAAAACGGGTCTATTGGTTCTTTTGGCACCACATAGCACCTTCAATACTCTCCTCCAACACCATAGCTCAAAAGCATCAATTCTTCTACAGTCTTCCTTATTCACTGTCCAGC